>NC_142526.1:382500-452500 GCF_964205215.1 Stylophora pistillata | reverse complement strand
CATTTCTGATAGGACCTCATTTTCAGCGCTGCCATGATTTTCTTTTTGATTTTCATCGTTTCTTTTGCTAGATTTTTTATGCAACAGCTGCAGCTGGTTGGGTAACTCTCCATTTGCTCAGGCCACGATAAATAATTTTGCCGTGTACGCTGTGGTTCGCCGTCTTAAAGCTAACAAATTTTCAACCAGTGCAAAACAGACTGAATTCAAAGTTCAAGATTATCCCGATGTCAGTGTCACAATTCCCCAGCCATATAACGGTTTGTCATTGACAATTAAGGTGAGAGAGGTTTTAAATGTTTGGCATTCAAGTCTAAAAGATCGAAAACAAAAAATACAATACGGCATTGTAAATTCTAAGTGTTCATCGACAGCAAGACCAAGTAGTTTGTGCTTGATTTAACCAATATCCCATTTTGACCAATCTCCACTCTTTGACATTGTAGACATGGTAATTTGGGTTTGGTGGCGACAACCATGGATTTGGTCTTAGCAACATTTAAGGCTATCGGGAGTTTTTTTTATTTTTTTGTCCATTTATCAAACAACTTTCCAGATGGTGGTTTAGGTGTTCCAGGGATCTGCCGGCCGCTAAAATTGCTGAGTCATCTGGGAAAAATCTTTAATTTCTGAGTACCATCCATTTCCAAATAAAATTTGGTCATAGAAATAATGAAAAGGGAGGCCAAAGATGCTCCCCTATGGGACGGCACGTTAAATATTGAGAACTTCGAGGTTGCCCCGTTGACAGATATGACTTGTTTCCTCGTGCTTAAATACGCATGCTTAAATAAATACATATGCCTGATTAGCCTGGTCAATCCTTATCACCTGAAGACGACTCGCAGTATACAGTCAAAACGTCGTGATCCACGTTCGTGAAAGTGATCATGACTACATCGCGAGCCAAACGATTAAAGTTCATTTTTGAATTGCAACCACCACGATGACACACAACAACCTACTTTATGATAATTGTTTTACCAATTACAAACTAATGATATTCGTCTTTTCATAAGGTCCATCAACTTGAAGATGATAAAGGTGAAGAAGGCATTATTTTGAGTCCCGTTGTACATTTAAAAAGCTCACAAGAAGTAAAGCGCGCCACAGTAACGATACCTATTGCTTTGTGCAAAGACCAGAGAAATGTGGAGGATATGCTGCGCAGCTCTTCGCTTGAAGTATATGGCTATGACAAGTCACAGAAATACTGGGACGATATTACAAGCAAACTACGCTCAGAACTAAAGTGGGTGAAGAACGTTTGTTCTTTCAAAGTTCACCTCAAGAAGGACATGTATGTTGACAAACTCAGTTTTTGGAGATTGATGACTAATTATCTTGGGAACCTGCTTTCATTAGAATTACCTTGTATGATATATCTAACCTTTGAGGTGATGCCATCTGAAAGAGTCACCATAGTGTTAAATGAGCTTTGTATAAACACTGGTTTATTAATCAGTTTATAACGGAACTGATTTATTTGCTTGCAGGAGGCTTCATCTGCGGATGAAATTGTCCGAACAACCAACTGGTGCCAATCTAAATAGTCCAGCATGCTTTGATGTTCATCCTGTAGAATTCCACGCTCGCTTGTATAAGCTAGGAAACGACAAAAAATTGGTTCTATGTTGTTTCCCAAGTTATGTTAACATGGAGAGTGCAATGAGTCTTTTAAACTCTCCATACCCTGAGGTGGAGATGGAAAAGATTTTTGAAGGTGAAGCGATGTCAAATGTATCTCTCAGCAACGATGTTGATCTCGATGTCACCTTTTCTCTTTCACATCAACTCAAGTATAAACAAGGAGAGGAAAAACTTGAGTAAGTCACGATTTTTTCAACCTCTTCGCGGAGACAAAATAAGATGATAACTGTTAATTGAAAATCTGCCGACAACTTGGTATGATTGTCAAACGTGTATACTATGCTTGAAGAGGCATAGTTATAAAATTCGGGAAGCATAAATAATCCTAGCTTTCTCTGTACATGATTCGGAGAAAAAGTGAAAAAGTGTTTGACAAATGTCCAGGATTCCCACGTACGAATTACTTGAGTAAGTACATTCCTAATGTTCTTTTCCTACTGTGACTTTGTCCATGTTTTCTTAATCAATTTTCGTAAGAATTAAAAGGCATGGTCCGACGCAGATAGTGCTTGATGTAGAGTTTCAAGAAGATCAGAGTCAGTTACAGAATCTTCAAGTGACATTCTTGAAAAGCGAAAGAGAATTGTGCAAATGTTCACTTTCGAGGTGTGAGCCACCACAGCATCAGGTACCTGGCTTTAAAGTGCTACTTGATTAGTGAATTTATTCTTCCTTTCCTTTATTTTATTTTATTCAGTAACAGATTGCACAAAACTGTGGTTCACAGCAACTATAATTTTAAGATTGTCTTCACGTTAATTACATGAAAATGCATGTGAAATTTTAGTTGCTTTGTGGAGTAATCACGTAGCAAATTAAGGAAAATCTGAAGAAATCCCCCATCATAACTTTCGACACTCAAATAAAAACTGTTTTGAAACATTAGCTTTGCTTTTCCTTCCATCAGAAACGGATGCCTTCAACTTCACATGGCGGAAATGCTAGCAACCGCGGTGAGTGTATCTTATATGATCATTGGAAGGTTAAAACTAAAGATAAAAAAGATGACGCATCAAAGTCTCCTTGTGTTTTTTGTTATTTTCGTTACTGTTGTTGTTGTTGTTGTTTTAAGTGGAGAAAGATAAAAAAAAAAAACAGTTTTTCCGCAGTGCATTACCCTGAGACGGAGAAAATGAACGGAAAAAGTCATTTCGGCTTCGCTCAACATCATCATCACGAAAAGATGAACAAAAAAATTTGAAGTGAACATGAATATATAAGCTCTAACAGAATATGAAAGCTTCAGCAGTTTTGAAAATAATAATTACTTATTCAAAACTACTCCTATCGCTCTCATCATTACTTGAATAGTAACCCTGACCCGCAACCTCCTGTAATCCTTAATCCAAAATCATTACTTTCACAAATGTTAAGAGCTTCGGCGTGTCATTCCTCTCAACTGTAAGCAGTGTCCGATGCAATAATTTCAAAAGCTGTCTCTCTCAGTCTGCTTATCTCAGCTTTACTTTTCTTCATGTACCTTCGCTAGCAATCCTATTTTTCATGCATTCTCTGCAAAAAGGTAGACAAAAATGCACATCTCCCCATTTTTTCTCGACGAAACTAGAGAATCATAACACAATACAATGTATTCAGATAAACCTTTTGGGGGATTCATTCAGATTTTGGTTTAGGATAGAAATGCCCTTCACAAACGTTCCCGAACATCGTAATAACTATTTAAAAAGTGCGATCGATCTCAACACTGTTAAATTTACTATTGTGTCAAACATAAAAATGAAATCAGAAAGAGAGAATGTTTCCAGTAAAGGGGACTCACAAAAGAATAAGAAAACTTAATTACAAGATAAAACTATATAAATATTTACAAAATAATCTAATGAAGCCTTACACTGCTGTAAAATGTTTTAAAAATCCGAGCTTTCGCCGATCAACGGCATCATCAGGGATAAGAAAAATATCCCGGGAGCGCTATATATATATATATATATATATATATATATATTAAGTTTTGAAAAGGGTTTATTCATAACAAACCACCTAAGTTACAAAATAAAGGTGCTAACGCACGTGGGCTTGGCCCCAACTAATTATTAATAGACAGTCCAAAGTTCCAAAGTTCAAGAGTTCTTAAATATACACGAGTATTAAATATTACTAATATTAATGTAAGGTTATAAATAATTCCAAAATAGTTAGGTCTAATATTAATATAAGCTTAATCTATAATATTGGTATGGCTAGGGCTAACGTAGACTAATATTAATGTAACTCTAGGATTCTTTAATGCTAATTCTAAGTTGATTTAATCAAATGCTAACTAAAGCTTAAGGTAATCTATTTACAAAAGTAAACTATAGAGTCCCCATCAATTGTACAGATTGATGGGGACTCCCAAGCGTTTCTAAAGTTAGATAACGAGAGTCGGAAGTAGTCGCACGCAATTCTGTTTTTGGTCTCGCTGAGGGCATGGCGAATCATACCCTCAGGGGGGTCATTCCCATTGTGGAAAGTAGATTTATTTCGAAATTTCCAGATGCTGTACAGAATTGTCTTAATTAGAAAGTGGGCAATACGATTCTGTTTTGGACTAGCGGGAATCCAACTAAAAAAGAAAACATAGGTACAGGATGGGAGAAATCTAGTTCCAAGGATAAAGGAGATAATAGGGGAAAAGTGCGTCCATACAGATTTCACACGGGGGCAATTGAAAAAACAGTGATCTATAGTTTCTTTACGGGAACTTATCTGAGTCTATATATCCCCAATTCTTTAGAGAATCGCGGATCTCAATAGCGCGAAGCACAATTTTCCAGAGTATGTCGTTCTTACAATTTTCAGAAAAGTCATCTCGCTCTAAATTCCAAAATTTGTCAAGATTAAAGTCAATCGGAAGGAAAGGAGTCCAAAATCGATGAAGAATTGGAGATGTGGAGTTTTCCTTCAAGAGAGTTCGATAACATTTCTTGGAAGAAAATTCAAAATCGCACCACTCCGTGCGGGAGAGAATCCCACGTAGAGTGGTGAGCGCCGAGAGAACATTATTATAATAGGGCGTCAAGATCTGTGTACTCGGGGTGGAGTTATCTCGAAGAGAGCTCCACTCCGAGCGACAGGAGGCAAGCCTAGAGCCTAGAAAATATCTGGCCAAATAAAAGGATTTTGATTCGCGATAATCCAGATTGGAAATTACTGAGGCTAATTTAAGAGAGTTACCTTTGATCAGGAAATTCAAAATGACGAGACCGCCACTGCTAAGAGATTGGTGGCAGGACGCTCGGCTAACCGTTTCGATTCGACAACCCCAGACAAATGGCCACATTAAAGCGTTCGCCTTAGAAATTACCCATTTTGGAATACACAAAACTGTAGAGAGATATAGGAGCTTGCTAATTCCGAGGGTGTTAACGATGAGTGATCGGCCGACAAGAGAAAGAGAGCGGGATTTCCATAGATTTAGATGTTTTTCTAATTTCTCTAGTTTTGGCTGCCAGTTATCTAATTCAGTATCGCGGCCGAAAACAACACCCAGAATTTTAATTTTTGTTACCCATTTGAGGCCAAGTGGTTGGTTGTCGCGCGTATGCCACAGCCCCAACCACATGGCCTCTGTTTTCGTGAGATTAAGGCGTGCCCCATAGCCACGCTCTTAAATATTAATCATGTTGAATAGAACTTGCCGAGCGCGATTAAGATTTCACTATACAGGTCGTAACGTCAGCATAATTTCCAACTTTATAGCAGAGACCATGTGCGCCCGGAAGGAGAAAGCCTTCGATTTCAGGATTATTTCGCATTTTGCATGCGAGAGTTTCAACGCACAAAACATAGAGCTGGGGAGACAGGGAATCCCCCTGTCTTACCCCACGAAACAAAGGAATCACATCGGTTAGACATTCATTAACAATAACACGCATATTGGCCTCATTATATAAAGTGTTGATCCCAAAACAAAAAGATGGGCCAAAACCAAAACGGGGTAAGAGGCTTTGCAGAAAGGTACGATTAACGCGATCGAAGGCTTTTTCTTAATCTAAACTTGATCTAAACTGAGCGGTGTCAGAAATTAAAGGGATAACGGAATTGTCTCCGTCAACTAAACGTTGACAAAGACGGATCAATTTGTTCGTCAAAATCACCTGGTCTCTTTACAATTGTCTTCGCTTTTTACGGGAAAAGGAGATCGTTTCTTCTTTAATAGACTGTTTTAAAAACTCCTTCCAATCGTGGAGAGACGGAAAACAAGATAAAAAACGTACATGATCATCGATTAGTTTCTCTATAGTAGCGCAAAAATTTTTCGTTCAAAAGAGAGTTGTTGAAACACCAAACGCCTGGACCACGTTTTACGGTCAAGGGTAAGAAAAACAAAATCGTGGTCGGATATCGAACAAGGGCGAATGTCACACTTAACGTTGGGTGATAATAAATCTTTCGAAATTAAAAACTTGTCAAGTCTACTCCCAATTGACCGTGTGGAATTAAACCACGTAAATCGTCTTGATCTTGGATTCAAATTTCGCCAAACATCTGAAAGCGCGAAATCACTTTTTAAAGATTCGTAGTCTTTGTGTATAGAGATATTCCCACCAAATTTATCGAGAGCGCTGTCGTATCAATTAAAATCTCCTCCGATGATAGTCGCAGAGGAGGGAATGAAAAATTCATGAATCGAAACAAAAAAAACTTTTCCGTTCGGTAGGATTGGTAGGAGCGTAGATATCGACTAGATTAATATCAAAGTCGTTGCACCTGATCAAAACACTGACAATACGACCTTGTGAGTCCTTCTCCCAAGATACGATTTCGTTTGAGCATTTCGAAGAAATCAAAGTGACGACACCACCCTGTTTCCCGGAGGCAGGGGACCAAAAACTACGGCCCAGCCATCTACGGGATAGGGATTTGATAGTAGATTCAGACATCACAAAACAGACATCACAGTTGGACTTCTCGATCAAATCAAACAAGAAATTGTAGGTAAGGGGGTTTGCTAGCCCCCTTGCATTAACAGTTAAGAGTTTGAAGGAAATTGGAAAAAAGACTCACTTGAAAAAATAAAAACTTACTTGGACTTTTTAGTGTCTATTTTTTCCTTTTTTCCTTTCCGTGGGGGTACTTTCCTTTAGACTTGGAGATACATCGGATGATTTTCTTTCGAGATTGTGAGTGGTTTCCATATCATTTTCGGTTTCAGCGGTATACAGTGGATGAGACGAGGCTGTGGTAGGAACAGGTATCGAGGAGCGTGGCTTTCCAGTGGTGAGCGTAGGTGTAGTAGGTTTACGAGTGCAGGCAAGGGAAAGATCAGGCAAGCGAGCAGGTGGGCGACGGGATGATGGCTTGATGGGTTTGGGAGCAATGAAACCATGAGGATCCAGGATCGGGGAACCAGAAGAGATAGATGACGGTTGAGAAGATTGTTCAGAGAGATTGTGCGAGGGCAGTTCGGGTTGAGAGTGTTGCTGTTCAGTTTGAGAGTGTTGCAAAAGCTGTTCGGGTTGAGAATGTTGCTCAGACTGTTCAGGTTGAGAGGGTGGCTGAGTCTCGTTGAAATCATCAGGCGGTGGAGGGGATGAAGGATCTTACGTACAGATGTCGGCGGATGGTGAAGGATTTTGCGTACAATTTTTGTCGGTGGATGGTGGAGGATTTTGCGTACAATTTTCGTTGATGGGTGATTTTGGCGGCAGGAGAACAGAGGCGAGAGAGAGGTTTTCGTCTATTTTTTCGTCAAAATTTACATCTTGGTTTTCGTTAGTGTGAGTGCCATGAATTGTTGGGAACACTCAGGAGTATTCGTAGTTCACACCAAAGTGACCTTCCTGCTTACAAATACAGCACAATAAGGGGCGTGAACAATCACGGGCTTCGTGGCCAACACCTTCGCAATTGAAGCAAATTTTTTTTGTACAAGCGTTGCTGAAATGGTCTGGACGATTGCATTTTCGGCATTATAAATGTTGGGCGCGTACGAGTGTTTTCCTCGGCGATAATGAATGACTTCACAGTAGGGCGTAAGGCGTTTAATTATTGCAAGTTCAGACAGTTCGAAAGGAGGGTCGTAGATAGTTAGGAAAGTGAGCGGTTTGTCGATGTCTTGAAGGGCGAAAGGTTCGGAATCAATGTTGAGAGAATTTAGGCGTAGGAACTGTTCTTTGGCGGCAATAGATTTGAAGGTGACCGCAACTTCACCGTTGAGTTTACGTTGTAAACACTGAATGTCGGCCGGAGAGACATTACACTCGGCAAAAGCATCAAATACAGCACGGGCGCTTGTATTCTTGTTTGGCATAAAGAAGGCAGATTTCGGCCTCTGAGGCATGCTGTTTTCGGGAAACAGTATTTGTGGCGGTCCTGGTTTACTTGTAATATCAGAAGTGCGTGCAGCTCTTTAAGCGTATGAGTCGCCATTAACGGTTGAGCGGTCTTGAACATTTTCGTTGCCAATCCTTAACATTTCTTCCAGTCCATCCACATTCATTGTTAAATCCATTATCACACACAAAGCAAAAGTAGAAGAGAGGGCCCAGAGGGCAAACTAACCTGAAAAATCTCGGATTCCGTAGATCACACTTTGACTAGGCAGTCGTGAGAAAAGCATGAGCAGGTCTTCACTGTTTCGGCCTTCTGGGTCTCATCAGTGCAGTGCTGATGCTAGGGTGAGGGAAAACCGAGACGGTCACCCCAAACGACCCAACCTTTGTGGCATCGTCTAAGCCATGCCAGAGTGCTCAAACTAGAGTAAACTAGCGAGGATGCGTAATTGCAACAGCAATGACTCATCCTAGATAGAGTGCTCAATTTGGACATGAAAGCAAAGCTTTGTATGCCAAAGAGCTAAAAAGAGTGTGTGGTGAAATGTGTAAAAGATGTGATTATGTAAGAAAGCTGTAGACATAGACTGTGAGTGGAACACAATTAAGGCTCTAATGATGGACCGTTATAAACAAAGAATCTATAAAAGCGTTAAAAATGGTCTAAAAATGAGATATTGAAATAGGAGGTCTGCGAATTCACTACATTCTCCCCAGGAATTGAGTGTAGGCTTGTATTTGCTAGTGTAAAATACTTCGTAGAGGCGTGATTAGCGGGGTCATTTTCATTCATAATAATCTTGACATCAATGCCTTCATGGTCTTTGTTTTGACAGGAATAGATATGTTTTTTCACGGACGATTTTCCATTGTTGAGGCGAAGGATTTCGTCGAATTTGTTTAGGTGTTGTGTTACAGATGTATGTGAGGAGCATCTGTGTTCGATGCGTTTTCGTTTGTTGCGGATGAAGTTGAGTTTCGATTTGGTGGGGATAGCTGATTAATGGTGGACGAATAGTGGTTTGGTGGCTGGTTTTCTGTAGAATTCGGAAGAGCTGTTGCCATCCTTGGATATGGTGACTTTGAAATCGAGTAACGATAATGACATGCCATTGGATGTTGTTTCTGGTTTTTCAGTTTCAAATATCAAATTAGGGTGTACATTGTTAATTAGATGGTGGAAGTGGTCTGCTGTTTCTATATTGGTTGTTTAGAGGTAAATGTCGTCAGCATATCTCTTGTAAGGGCTTATCATTGGGTGTGAGGTGAGGGCAATGGTTTCTAAATAATTTGGAGATATCATCAAAGTTGAAATGGTAAATTGGCCTCCGAAACGATTACAAAAGCTGACGTTTCGAGTGTTAGCCCTTCGTCGGAGCGAATAGAGGAATTGTGGGTTTTGTGTGCTTTTAAAGGCAGAAAATGGAGCTACGTTATTGGTGGGAGCATGGCAACGAGAAAAACACGAATAAATTAGTGGAATGAAAAGCGTTCGTTGATCCCTGTGGGATTTAGACTGCCGGTTTGAAAGATGAGCTTTTGTTCAAGAGTTTTACGGCTTTCCGTGCTATCTAAGTGTAAGGAAAGACCGCAGATTGCCATATGTTGCTTAGAATGATTAGGTAAATTAAAATGTCTAGCGACTGGTTTCTAGTTTGTCCATGAACAGGATGGCCAGTATACCTGAGATGTTAGAGCCCATGGGTAGGCCTTCCCTTTGGCGAGAAACTCGATATCTGAGGGAGAAGTACACGTTGTTTAGCGTGACTTGGAGGAGGTCTGAGATGTCTTGTTTAGAGAGGTGGAGTATTGGGTTCTGGATTCTATCTGTAGCGTTCGTTGGTGATGGCTTCTTGTATTAGTATTGTGGTGTATAGGGATATCACATCGAGGCTGCATGAATATGGTAGCGCTTTGTTTGTGGTGAGATCACCGGCTTGGATACATCTAATGAGTTCGAGACTGCTTACTAAATGGGCTGGAACATTTTTTAGCATCGATTTGAGGGCGTTGGCAAGAAGTCATGAAATACGTTGGGTGAGTCCATTGATGTTGGATACGATAGGTCGCATTTTAATATCGGGGCCTGCTTTGTGGGTCTTGACTAGATTATAGAATTTGGGCAGGTCTGTGTTTGACGCAAGGAAGCTTTTTTGGATAAAGGGAAGAATTTTATTTTGTGGGCAGATCCTCTTCCAGGTTGTGTTAACTTAATTTTCGACTGTCTTGGCTGACATGTGGGGTACTTTTTGGTAGGTGTTGGCATCACTGAGGTGATAAACGGCGACTTGGGTGTATGTGTCTTGTTGTAGGACGCAGAACTCGGTGCCTTTATTGCTGGGGAGGCATACATAGTTCTTCTCTTTGAGTTCTTTAATAGTTTTCCTGTCTGTACCAAGAACAACGTTGACACAGACAACGCTCATTCCCCAAACGCGGAAACAAAACTAGTCACCGACCTCACTTGTAACCTTAACACTCAAGAAATCAACCTCCCATCCAAAGGCCCCAAGTTCAGCCTCTCTCCTGGAGTAAATGAACACACAATCACGGGCATCAATATTGCATTCTACCGACTAGCCAACCAAATACGATGGAAACACTACCGCGAGTCAAACCCCCAAAAGTCAGATTTTCTTACCTATCCACAAACCCGACACATCTACAGACCCCAGTCTAACAACGAACTTGAACAGAAGCTGCAGAGAATTCATCATAAACTCCAGCTCACTCTCAAAGCACTACAACCCCAAAAGAAATGGTCGAACATCGATGGCACAGAAAACATCCCGATACGCATTTCCCACAAATCCTTCACACTCAGACAAGCCCTATCCCACACCCCCAAAGTACGCAAATGCACCAGAGACAAGTGCCCCACCTCTAACACCGGATTATGTCTACGACGAAATGCAGTATACAAGCTCACATCCAACAGCTGCAATCAAAATACAAGCCTACACTCAATTCCTGGAAAAAATGTAATGAATTCGCAGACCTCCAATTTTAATATCTCATTTTTAGACCATTTTTGACGCTTTTATAGACTCTTTGTTTATAACGGTCCATCATTAGAGCCTTAATTGTGTTCCATTCACAGTCTATGTCTACAGCTTTCATGCATAATCACATCTTTTACACATTTCACCACACAGTCTTTTTACATATATATATATATATATATATATATATATACACATATATACATATATATATATATATAGCGCTCCCGGGATATTTTCTTATCCCTGATGATGCCGTTGATCGGCGAAAGCTCGGATTTTTAAAACATTTTACAGCAGTGTAAGGCTTCATTCGATTAGTTTGTATTTAACAATTATTCGCCGAAGGCGAGACGAATATCGTCGAATAATCCCCGAGACGAAGTCGAGGGGATTATTCGACAATATTCACCGAACCTGAGGCGAATAATTGTTTTAGTATAATTTCAGAGCTGAACAACAGAGGAATTTCTAAAATCATAACATTTTTGTAACATTTATTAACATTTTAGTTTAACATTTTATATAAACCGCGCGGAGCGGTTTATATAGTGTCATATAAGGAACCGCTCGACCAATCAGATTGCTAGAAACTCCTTGTTCAGCTCTAAACTTATACTAAATATTTATATCATAACAATGCTGCTGAGGGACAACAAAAACAGATTAATAGAACGATATACTTTATAGTAATTTTGTGAAACGCGAAATAAGAGACTGGCGAGACTATGTACCAATAAAGTATCTTGTAATCGCCTTTTAGTAAGGTAGGTAGTTTCGCCTATCTAACAGATCTTGTAACTTGACGATTGTCGCTTGACTGGCAGGAGAGCCAAACCGGTGGCAAATTTGTATAAATATTTTGTTTTTGGCATGTAGATGTGTCCGGAGAGCCCAATTTGATGAACTTTCCCTTTAAAACTGAGTTTATCACAGCAGTACAAGGCGATTTAAGAAACTGCTATAGGAAACTTGGATCAGCACTTGGCTTGGACGAAAAAACTCTCGATGACATTCGTTTAGAATGCGGACCCGGTGAAGAGATGACGACACATGCCCTTCACATCTGGATGTTTAGGAAGAGTCACGCTACCGTAGGAGGCCTAGTACACATCCTCATAAATATGGGGGAGAAAGCGATTGCAAACCGGCTGATTGGTATGTATTATTGTATTATTGCGTTTAAGTATTAACGGCATGGTGCAAGTTTTTTCATTCCGCGAAAAATCTCAGGGACTCACTAATTTATCATTTTCCAATCATTCATAGGTCTTAAACATCGTTAGGTTTACGAGAAAACTATGCAAAAAGCAATCTACTTAAAAAATTTTAATTGGTGTTCCGTTGGCCTAAACAAACGCTCTTGGTCGGGACTAAAATTTGACTCACTCGATCCATACTACTGACTCTGAGTGTGTATTTCCTTTTCTTGTTTGTTCTGTTTGTTCTGTTTGTTCTGTTTGTTCTGTTTGTTCTGTTTGTTCTGTTTGTTCTGTTTGTTCTGTTTGTTCTGTTTGTTCTGTTTGTTCTGTTTTGTTCTGTTTTGTTTTTCTTTTTTCTTTTTTCCTAAAGACTGCTTTATTTTGCCTTGGAAAAATGCATAGCTATCAGACTTCATAAAAGACTATGATAATAGCCGGACTAATGATGCCTTTACTTCAATATAGTGCCCCATTCACACCAAGCCTAAAGCACGCTTTAAAGTTGCTTTGTCAAACACCATTTAAAATTGTTTTCCTCAAGGACGTTACTTAAATCGATGTTAGCTGACTTCAAATTTAGCGCAATAAAGATACGATTAATTGACTACTACAATTTTCATATATTTAGCTTGCCACTAACTTGAAATTTGTACATCATATACAGCTTTAGTACCTGTTTTATTGGTGAGCAAAGGGGACATCTGCACTACCTAAAATGACCATCTTTAATTTCGACAGGTTCTCATGGTTACATACACACATACATACGTTTATTGTAACTCCCAACTTGGTCTTTTCGGTGAAAATGTCTAACTACAATATTTAGGGTACATATAAGTTAAAAAGGAGAAGAAGAAATAACAGGTAAATAAAACATTTTGTGGTTAGAATCAATCACAAAAGACCTAAAAGTATACTTTAAAATTTGAGTTTACTCAATACAAATGCTCTCCGCTTAATAGTTTCTGCGCTGAACAACGCCTGAAGCTATTTATACTGTCCGCACAGGGGCGTAGCCAGGGGAGGGCTCCAGGGGAGGGCTCCAGGGGTTCGAAAGCCCCCCTCTCGCGTCAAGGAACCCCCCTCTCCTCAGTCACTTCATCTCAAAAAGAGTGTAATGGACTCTCGATTCCTGAAATTCTTAATTTTTCTATGCTTACAATGATTGTCTTTACACTAGGCCGTTAAGTAAGACTTAAGAGCTGCTAAGTTC
The DNA here is from genome assembly GCF_964205215.1 of Stylophora pistillata. NCBI lineage: Eukaryota > Metazoa > Cnidaria > Anthozoa > Scleractinia > Pocilloporidae > Stylophora > Stylophora pistillata. The sequence goes on along the minus strand of NC_142526.1, from coordinate 439,155 downwards.
TACTGAACCAAAAACGCGTGTGTGAAGGCTTAAGTAAAATCTCAAACAACTTTACTTTGCATGATCTCATTAAAGTCGAAAGGTTGAAAAGACTCAAGAAAGTTTCAAGCGACTTGAAAACCATCCTTAAGACCGACTTAGCTGACTTGCGTTTTTTGAGCTTTGAAAAAGGCGAGACGTATCACTCAATCTTAATCATGTTGCGTGGGAAAATAGCCCTCGGTTAACTTGAACTTAAAAAGAATCGGTTGTGTGTGAAGCTATATTTTACTTGAATTAATTAAAATTTACTTGTCTTGAAATATTTCTTAGCTTATCTTGGCTTTAGTGTAAAGACAACTAATAAGTACAGTGAATGTCATTGTGGTTGGGATTCCTTTGTGACAAGATGAACGTGTGTTCATTTGATGGCCTGCTCCCAGTTGGCTTTTTAGCTCAATTGGTAGAGCGCTGCACTAGTATCGCAGAGGTCAGTGGTTCGAATCCCGTACAGGCCTGAATTTTTTTCAGGTCTGATTTTCACTATTGCTTAAATAATGCTTTACTGCGAAGGATCGTGCACACATACATGAACGTGTGTATTGCAGAAATGCCCACGAAATAGTAGACGATCCATTCAATGACATTCAACACTTGGTGTTGTTCGAGCTGGTTGTTTTCGTATTAAACAATGTCCCGATTGGGAAAGATCGATGCATTCTTTTCACCAAAAAGGTAGGCACAGCGAAATATTTAGTGATGATGCGTAAGGAATTGGAATGAAGACACTTTTCCCGGCCCTAACATCGATTCTTGATGAAATAAAATTCTAATCCCAGAACCGAGGAGACCGAAGACATCTGGACCAAGTGGTTTGATCTGGCGGTCACTACCACGGCAAATGTCGGTGTTGTGCCTTCCATACCGCGCCGAACCAATCAGCAGCAGCATCGCGACAATGTACAAACCCAGACACCATCTGATTACTACAAGAGGGCAGTTGCTATTCCCCTTCTAGACCATCTACTATCAGAGATGAAAACATACCTCAATCCTACTAATGATGCTGTCTTGTCCAGCCTATTTAATCTTCTTCCTGAGCTGGTAGCCGTCAGAGACAGACATCCTGACATTGGAGCAGCGCTAGAGTTTTACGAGAACAACCTTGCTTCTCCTCATGTTGTTGATGTAGAGCTCCTGCGATGGAAGAGAAAGTGGTGCAGCACTGAGGATGCAGATCGTCCCACCAGTGCAGCTCAGACACTCGCACCATGCTATCGAGAGTTCTTTCCTAACATTCACACCTTGATCCACATTTTGTGCACGTTGTCGATAACGTCAGCTGAATGTGAGCACTCATTCAATACACTAAGAGGGTTAAAAACATACCTGAGGTCGACCATGTCAAGCGAGCGAGAGTCTGGGCTGGCGTTGATAAACATCAATTACCACCGAGATATATATATCGAAGAAGTGATAAGCACGTTCGCTCAACGGCAACCAAGGCGTCTTCTGTTTGCGTAGCGTAAACGCCAAGTCTTGTACTTACCTAATGTAAAGATTTTAGAACCGTTTTAATTTTTGGTGGAATCAATTTAGAACCCCCCCTCCTAGAAATCCTGGCTTCGCCCCTGCCGCAGCTTTCAAATCATGTATTTTTTATGCAATAAGGCATTTTGTCTCTATCGCTTTCTGCCACAGATAATTGCTGGTTTCTAAATTGATTTGCCCTCAAATAATCGATTCGACGAGGGTGGCTAAAAACAGTTCTGTTATTTCCCACCACCAATTCTACAATGGGACCATTAAAAAAAAAAATTTCTGCTTTGTTTTGTGAAAAACGGTTTTGAGCAAATGCTTAAAAAGTTACTGTAAAAATGTTATATCCTTTTTAGCAACACCCTTAACGCTGCATGTTGGTGCCCGTCACGCTAAAGCAAATAAGGTGACCCACACTTTTTGTTGCAGAGTTGAAATCAGCAAGTTAAGTTTCTGTCTGAACTATAGGCAATGCCATGTTAGCATATCGAAAAATTGAAGTGCAGAGCCCTCATCCTAGAAAGATGAGTCTGGTCAGGCTGACTGCAAATCAACAACAACAAAATTGGGGACCTTGAACCCGTTTTCGAGTTTAAGGCACATAATGTAAAAGTTACTGATGTTCTCAAAAGGATTTTGCATTGTTATTCGTTGGTGCATTGATAAAAAGTTGTACTTGAGAATTTGTATCATACCAGTAACGAATGAAGAAGTAAATATAATAGATGTCGAGTTGATCCGTCAACATTACATGGTAATTTGCCCTCGCCTACCTGCCTTTGGAATCTTCTTTCTATCAAATAGTCGTAATTGAACTTAAAATTAAAAGAAAAAAAAGAGTTAAACCTTCCTTACCCATTTCCCATGTCTTTGATTCTGTAGAAGCGGCGGAGACTGTGTTAGAGGAAGATTCTGATCATCGAAGGGAAAAGTTCAAGTTAAAGTAACAGATGAAATCCACCGACAAAGATATCATAAATGTCCCAAGTATCCAAGGAGGAGAGCACTTCAATGATTTTCCTTATCACCCCTTTAACGGAGATGTGCTTTTTTTCTCGCTGTGCGGGGGTCAATGGCCGTAGAGGCTCGGCCTGATTTACGAAAAGGAACAGGCGAAGTTGTGTAGCTAAAACTGTTGCCAAAATATTTTTCGCACCTTGCCTATGACGTTTCTAACTTTGACTATGCTTTAAGATCTAATAATTCTTGTGTTAACAACTATTTGAGATATTAATCTGCTGCCAGGGGTAACTGTTCCCACCACTTCTTCTTGCGTCACCAAAAGCGTGCTAGTCGTGTACTCCTTGATGCTGACTTCTCTTAGGCTTCTATATTTAATTCTAAACTAAGGTGGATCCCCGTTTTTTAACTCATTAAATACAGGAAAAGTTTTCTCTTCTTAAATGTAATCTTTAATCCAAACGCTCCCAATTGCCTCAGGAACAGATTTCAATTTCTTTCTAATTCACGTGGACCTTTGGGGAGTTTTATAAAAGCTTCTCCCTTTGACTTAAAGGTGCCATACCCACTTAGCAACTCTGGGAAACGCACACTTGCCTTAAGCGCTACTAAACTTTACAATAATCTTAGCTGCGACCTGAGAGAGTTCTCCAATTCTTCTTCTCCGCTCACAAATAAAGTTCCTCTATCTTCTCTTAAGTCTAAACTACCAAGATAATTACTTTCACGACTATCCACGGCTGGGCACTTGGAGGATCTCCCGTGCTCGATTGCCGCTACTCTACTCATTCTTAGTAGTTGTTTTTCATAGTGCCAACCACTCCCCCAGTCGAGTATTTTATACATATTTTACCCTCTCTCGTATCGTTACAATGTTATTGCTTGTTAATAGCTTATTCTGCAGAACCATTTTCTGCTCTTTCACGTGATTTTGTGTCTAGTTTATTAGTCGTCACCTGTAATTACGTAATCACTAGCATCTCGATCTTAGTTAAAGCTCTTTTTTATTCAAAAGTTGTAAATAACTGAAGAAGGTCTCTCATCGAAACGTTTTATTAAGTTTTTTTTATCTTTTTTACGCCAGAAGTTGTCCATCCTCGCATTTCTTTTCAACTCTCTCTCTCTCTCTTTCTCCCTAGATTGTTACCTTTTCTCCTTTTGCATTTTTTCATCATGCAGAAAACTTTAAAATTTGTGTTGTTGATGTCCAGCTTAAATTTACACTTCTCTTTTGGCAGCTATACTGAAATGCAGAGAATGTTAAGCATTGTGAGGGAAATACCGCGTGTTCTGTTCGACAATCGTAGCAAATACTCAGTCGTAGGTACAAAGACCCAAAAAAAAACAATAAATTTTAGATTTTTGCAGATTCCGAAGGTCATTTACGAATAGAAAGTTTCCACCCAAGTCCTCGACAATAGGAAATACTTTTTATTCTTTCACAAGTCAATTTTTAAACAAAATCCTGTCGTAGGCTATGATATAACCTCGACCTTAAAGTTTAAGGTTTTTTTGAAGGTGCTGGAATCGTTTTTTCCTGATAAAACTCGTTCTTTTCTTTGTAACAAAATAATTTTTCTACTTGTGGTTTGCGCTTTGAAAGACGAACTGCCTCCATTTTCGAATAATTCAATTTAAGACTTTTTTCACAGTTTATTTCGGAAAACGTATTTCTTAGCAAATACGCACTTTCAGTTCTCGGTGACAAAGTGCTATTTTTTTAACAAAATACGATGGGTTAATTACATTTAGGCGCACAAGAGGACCGATCTGACAAGTAACATGCCCTAAACGAACAAAGAAATTAAATATCTTTCTCTGATTTTGTTATTTTTACTCTCATATTAAACCTTTCGTCTTTTTTTTTTGGTGAGCTAAATGTTGGGGGGCTTTACCCCTCGCTTGGCTTTTAACGAGAAGTACTGAGACTCTGGACTCTTCTCTCTTTTTATTCTTACCTACTACAACGTTTCAGATCTCTTCTTCTACTACTGCAGCTGCTACTTTTTTTCTACTTTTTGCAAGGAGTGCCCACGTATTAAATGCAAAAATCATAGACATGTTTGGGTTAGCTGACCGTGGGAGTTTCCATAGTGTATTCGTTGTTTTGCAAAAGGGAAAATTGGGTGGCTCGCTCCGAAGCACTTGGCGAGCACCAAGGAACCAATTAAACGCCAATGATCGAGCCGCAGATGAAAATCACGCGCACAAACCGGATCTACAGTATGGGTAGAACTCAATGTCAGTTTTACCAACCCAAACATGACCATCTATGAAACTAATTATTCTCAAGCATATCAAGCGATTAAAATGTCTAGCACGGTAAGAAAGAAATCCCCGAACTAAGCCCAGTTCAAGCACACACTAAAAACAAAAGATCAAAACTATAAATTTACCAAAATAACACGTAGGCGCAAAAAGGCGAGACCTAACAAAACAAAAGGTAAACCTAAAAATACTCAAAATAGCAATCTTTTAAAATACTCTACAACATAAATTTAAGATTTGCTTTGTTTCATGAAATCTTCGGTCGATTTTAATTGCTTTTTAGCCTAGATGTTTTGATGAGTAATGCCTTTTAATGCTCTTGAAAATCTTAGATATATTTCTGTCTTGAAACTGAAGTTAAATCGCATGATCTACCCCCTGAGTAAGAGATCATGAAAATTTAATGTTACTGGTTCGAATACAAGCCGTCCTTCTTTCCCGCCCATTGAATGTTGTAGAGTATTTTAAAAGATTGCTATTTTGAGTATTTTTAGGTTTACCTTTTGTTTTGTTAGGTCTCGCCCTTTTGCGCCTACGTGTTATTTTGGTAAATTTATAGTTTTGATCTTTTGGTTTTGGTCCACGCATAAGTGGTTAAGAACAAGAAGGCATATCTCAGGCACTGTTTACACAGACAGGGTTCATTTGTAATCGCATAGCTTTCGAAGACGTTACGCCCGTCGTTTACACGTCGCCGATCGAGACCACTTCTGAAACAAGCTCGTTTTGAAAACTATATCAAACGAGGAGCGTTTTCAAAACGATTCGGTTCCGTTCGTTGTTAAAACGGGCGAAACCGGCTCGTTTTGAAAATGGTTTGCTGCGTCAGGTTCTTGCTCGTTTGCTAAGTGAGGGACTGCCTCCTTTTCTCGTTCATTTTTAAGGGACACTTGAGCTACGAGATCTACACTCGGAACGTAATAATTTGTTCTTAGATTTTTTCACGTGTTCGTAGTTAATAGTTAGTATAGTTATCGTTCATAGTTACAACTTCAACCTAAATCGAATTTGTCAGTTGCACCGGCGAGCACTACATTTGTCGCACTTACAAGAAAAGAAAAGAAAAGAAGAACACATCATTTAAGTACATTCCTTTTAATGAAATTTCCCTGGCAAAGTAAGTTGAGAGATCAACATTATATGATATCCACCAGTTTTGTTCGACAATATCTCCTTTCTAACGCACGAGTTACAGCATGACAGTTAACAATAGCACCAACAATACAAGAAACGGTCGGGGATAGGATTAATCTTATAGGGACGCGTGGAACAACTATAGTTTCTTTTCCCGACAACGGCTGTAGTCAATAAGGAAATGATAAATCAGTAAGTGACGAGACATAATTTTCTTTAAATTCTGCTAGTTAAATTAAACGTTTGTAACTATAATGTACATACTTATATGTGATCGTCTTCAACTAAATAAATATAGCATAAAATTGATGTTTTAAACCCGAAGACAATTAATAGGAAGTAATGTGCTTGCTGTAACGGGTAACGTCATGTCTTCTCAGACAGAGAAATCGTTCGAGTGGGAATAAGGAGTGTGAAATGGTCATGATTAATTATGTTTTATATCAGGCAGATATAAGATAGTAGAAAAACATCATGAATCAAAGAATCATCTTATAAAACCTGTTTCGTCAGTTGTGGGCTTTTGGTTTAATGTTATCAAACATCTTTAAAGACCACTTTACTGTCAGACAATCAAAAAAGTGCGTTCGAATCCTGAAAGGAAGTCACATTGTTATGAAATGGTCAGATAATAAAGTATACGAAACAATTTGATATTTACCCAGTGAGTCGGCTAGGTCTACAGCTGACAAAATGACTTACATTAGTATTATGATATCGCTATAATGTATCTCATTAGCGGATAAATTAACTTAATGATCAATAATAGAATTTCTCCACGAAACAAAAACGTTTATTATTTCTTAACAACGTTTTGTTAACTTAAGCCTAAAAAATAACACGAGGGTCAGTCGGTAAGAATTTGTATAGTCACAATGTTCAATGATGTACGTACTAAACATCAACTAAATCCTTAAAGTAAATTTTTTAATACATAATGTTCTAAAAGTTAATTATGGTTAACTATTTTTTAACATAAACCTTGGAAAGGACACCAAGGCTAGACAGTAAGAATTTGTATAATCAAAATGTTCAACCATGTACAAAATGTACTAAACATGAACTAAATACTAAAAGTTAATTCTTAGTACATAAGGTACTAAAAGTTAACTATGGATAACTATTTTGTTAACGTAAACCTTGAAAACGACACCAAGGCCACAAGTAAGAATTTGTGTAGTGAAAACGTACTACAGGTTAACTACATACTAAAAGTCAACTTTTACTTTTTCAGTGATTAAAAATTGTGTCGAAAATAAGGTGCACGTTCCTTAATGACGTTATCAGTTTAAGGAGAGATTATTCCGGCCTAACGAGAGGGCATTTCAGTGATCGTTAATCGTGGGGACAATCTGTTGCGCATTCACTGAACGAAGCTGTCAGGTAGCTGTAGAAAGGACTTTGAATTCACTGTACGTGTACAAGCGGTCAATAAAAGACGAAGTGATCTACGACGCAGGTCTATTTAACTGCGCAGGCCTATTTAACTGCGCAAGCCTATTTAACTGCGCACGCCTTTACTCTAGTTCTCAAGATCATAGTTTTTTTTATCGATTGCTCAAGGTTACACTCATTATTATTTCTTGGTATAATGTGATGATCAATAATTGTGTGGGAGATATGGTGAGCATTTATTGACGTCGTTGTCAGGGAACTGAAAAGGTCTGAGCTCAATGTTAACAATTGGCATATTGGTCAATTTAGGCCTAATTAACCCACGATGTAGGCCTTTCTCTAGTTTTAAGAAAATAGTTTTTGATCTATGACGCGGTCGTAATGATAGTATCAGTATTGAAACCGTAATTTGACCGCGTTTGGTTCTAAAAAGTGGAGAGTACGTTTTAATGACAGACAATCGTGTCGAAGACAACGTGCGCAATCATTAACGACTTTGTCAAGTAACAATAATTTTAAAATGACTCTTTCACTCTCCGTTAATGATTTCTCAATCGAAGCAGAAGTAGCCTACACTATATGGGTAATTTAACTATACACGCCTTTGCTCACTGTAAAAACACTGTCTTTTTATCTATCATTCGGTCCTCATAATACTATTTAAAAAGGGTTACACTCATTATTTAGTTTCGTTCTTATAACATTCTAGCGCGTTTCAGTGATCAATATGGTGTAGATTTAATGTGCATTCATCAATGACGCTGTCAGTCAACTAATGAAAGGACTCTTAACTCACTGTTAACGATAAGCCGATAAAAGCCGACCTAACTTGCCGCAAAAAAAAAAAAAAAAACTCCCTGTGGACTTTGTTTAGGACAAAACGTAACCAAATAACGAGTGCGTTACTCTCGCGCTACAACACATTATTTTTAACTACAGAGAAGGCATGCACAACAAAATGGGTAGTCCTCCTGGCTCAGTAACCATAAGGTATTTAGTTATGATTCACTTCCTCTCTACTTTCATTTCCCGCGCCATTTTTCTGACCTAGTCTGTCAATAGCTGTTTTTTTTTTTTATTTCTCACGACAATAAAAGTAGGTTAAATAAGATCCAGTTCAGTACTAAAGAAGGTAAAGGATATTACAAACCTTTTTATCCAGCGTACAAAGGGATCCACGTTCGCCTTTCCTGCTTACGTACTCACATAACGTCATATGACGCAATCTTATGACATCTCATAACGCGACACATTGGTGGGCTATTTACTTCTACCAGATAAAGTAGCTTAAAGTGTTTTACCGTTAGAGATAAATCTGCCTTAAACATCAGTGCAGACTTTCAGTTTAAAAGAGACCAGTTTTTCAGTTGAAATACATATATTCTTTATTATCATTGATTCCTACAACACATGTACGTCACGATAGAACTTGAAAAGAGGTTCGATGAGTGGTAATATTTAAGAATCGACAACAGAGAACGTGCTGACAGTTATATATAGATACTGTATGAAAAGAAAAGTTGAAAATACACGCATATGTAACTGTAAAAAGAATGTTGAGTTATATTTCGTCGCCTAAGACCTACATTGTTCCGTTTAGGTAATACTCGATATTAGTAGCAAAATTCCGTTTCTGGTATATTGCCCAGTCGAAGCATATATTGATTACTGTTATGAAAATTGACTATTAATATTTCCCGTAAAAATCTTGAACAAAAGCTCATCTTTCAAACCGGCAGTCTAAATCCCACAGGGATCAACGAACGCTTTTCATTCCACAAATTTATTCTTGTTTTTCTCGTTGCCATGTTCTCACCAATAACGTAGCTCCATTTTCCACCTTTAAAAGCACGCACAACCCACAATTCCTCTATTCGCTCCGACGAAGGGCTAACGCTCGAAACGTCAGCTTTTGTAATCGTTACGGTGGCCAATTTACCATTTTAACTTTGTTGATATATCCCAATTATGGATCACTCAAGTTTTCTGGGAAACGAGCCCAAAAGGACCTGATCAAAAACGACCACGATTCCTCGTTTTGCCAAGCTTCGACATACGAGCCTCGTTTTTCCAATCGAGCCTCGATTTTTCAATCGTGCCTCGATTTTCCAATCGAGCCTCGATTTTGCAATCGTGCCTCGATTTTCCAATCGAGCCTCGATTTTGCAACCGTGCCTCGATTTGGGAGGGAGCCTGGGGCGAGCGAGAGTGGTCATGTTCTGGAAAAATTGTCGATTTTAATTTGTGAACTCGGGAATTTTTCGAGGTATGTTTTAGGTCCGTTTTTTAGGAAAGAAATAAAGAGAGAAAGAAAGAAGGAGAGAGAGGGAGAAAGAAAGAAGGAGAGAAAGAAAGAGAGAAAGAATGAAAGACCATATGCTGGTCGAACTGCAAATTTCCTAAAATTCTAGAGATTATGTGGTTCGCGCCATAAGAAAAAGACAAGAAAGGAAAAAACAAGAAAATAACAAGATCAATGAAAGTTCTTATCAGTTAAAGAAAAAAATTATAGTCTGCCTTTTGTAGACATTCCGTCTTTGTTAAAAAAAAAAGCTAAAAGAAAAAGTTGCGAACGAGAAATAGCCCGGCATCGAAACTGGATTTTTGGGCAGTCACTAAGTCTTCGCCTTTTTTTTCTTTTTTTCACAATTTAGGTATATTTGAGTGTTTCAGCTTTCTTTCAGTTTTCGTTCATCTTTCCTTCCTTCGTTTATCATTAACACAGTACGTTTCATTTTATAGTTTAACACTTAAAAGACGTCGTGAAGCTCTATTTCATGCTATCATTATTATTATTTCTTTCGTGGCACAGATTAAAAACAACGTTGGGATTTAGCTTTAATAGCATTTGTTAGTATAACGTAATTTGTTTGCAGATCTGTTTTCTTTTCTCCTAAATCTTTATGTTATAGCAGCATCCTTTTCCTATCGCGTGTCGCTAAGGTGACTTCTACAAGAACCTTCTACAGGCCTCCAACCCACGGTAAGCTCTTCTACAAGCTCCAAGCAATCTTGGACGATCTTTGGTTGAGAATATTCAACATTATGATCATGGGTGGCTTTGACTACAATATCAAGACAAGTATGGGGGAGCGCTTGTTAAAAGTGGCTAGACATTTTGGTTTAGAGAATGTGATTAAAGAACCGAGTAGGATTACGGAATCTTCAAACACAACCATAGACCTAATCTTTACATCCAATAAATCCAAGGTGAAACTTGCAGGCGGTCATGACCCAGGGATTTTTGATTTTCATCTTGAATATGCTTTGGTGAATTTGCGAAGGCAAAAGTAAAGTCCTGTGATTAAATAAGTAACTGATTTCAAGAGCCTTAACTCTGACCATCTCAGACAGGACCTCGATACATCACCCTGGAGTATTTGTGGAACTTTTGATGATGTGGATTATGTTGCTTGGGCCTGGGAGTATTTGTATAAAGACAATGAATGAGCGTTTAAAATCCAGTAAAATAAAGATTCGCACCAATGGACTGAAGTGGATGAATAGCAATATCAGGAAGGAGATGAATAGGAGATATGTCTTGTTAAGGGAAGTTCAAAAGAACCCGAGTGATACAGATGCATGGAAACAGTATAGCAAACAACGTAATCGTGTAGTAAGATCATGAGAGAAGCTGAAGCTGAATATTGGAAAGTTAAATTTGAAAGTGCAAAGAGCTCAGGTGACTTTTGGAGGTTGGTACGCTTGTGAAATGCAAGGCAAATCAAAAGGCAGCGTGAGTGCAATTAAAAATGAGGATGGAATTATTACAATAAATGTTAAAGACAAGGCTGAAAGCTTCAATGACTTCTTCTCTAAAGTTGGTGAGAGGCTTGCAAATGATATTCTAACAGATACCAGTGCTAATGAACATCAGCACGTTTACCAAACTACACCTACTATTGAGCCAGTACAATTTAATGTCCACAAGACTAAAAGGGTTATCGATAAAAGAGTTAAGCCTGGAAAAGAATGTGGCCCTTACAACATTACCTCAAGGGGACTCAAACTTGAAGGAGATGCTGTAGCAGTTGGCCTGTCTTATGTGATGGAAGTAAGTTTAAAATCTTCAAGTTACCTTCCTCGATGGAAGCTGAGTAAAGGGAAAGCTGTACCCAAAAAGGTACATAGCTCTAAAAGAGGTGACTTTAGGTTTATTCCTCTACTGTTTATTCCTAGCAAATTGTACGAGGGCAAATAGGAGATTCCATTGACTGCCATTTTAACAAGGGAGGCTTGCCCAACAAAAGCCAGTGGAATTTTTAAACTGGCAGGTCAATAGAACTCTTAATGCTGCACCTGACTGAAGTTTGGAGACAAGAACTGGATAAAAACAAAACTGTGGGGGTACTGTTTGTAGACTTTAAAAAGGCATTTGATTACATTTGTCATAAAACGATGGCCCTCAAACTCCAAGCCTGTAGAATATCAGGGAACCAAAACAATCTGATTGAAAATTACTTATCTGAGAGAAATCAGTTTGTTGAGGTCAAGGGGCAAAGATCTAATGAGGTGACCATCAGGTTTGGCGTACCCCAGGGACAGTACTTGGCCCCAGGCTTTTTTAGTATTTACGTCAATGATCTGCCTGAGGTGCCTAGTTGTGGAAAGACGGAAATGTTTACTGATGACACAACCCTATATTGTATAGGCAATTCCATCGATGATTTCAGCCTTTAAGGTCCAAACTTCTTTAACAGAAATAGCTAAGTAGTGTAACAGGAATTGTTTAAAGTGCACCTACACCCAAAAAATTTTTTTCGCTTAACGAAGTAAGCTTATTTTTTTGAGTATTTCTGCGCCAAATTTTTTTTATTTGCTCAAATCTTCAATTTTCTATGCCCAGTCAAAATACGGAAAATCGGCCGCCATCTTGCCCCACGACCGAGTTTAAAGAAGAATGGCTCTAGCGGGTAATGTGACGTCAAATCGAGAACACGAAAGTCTGCATCTCTCATATTTTCACTTGTTTGGGAAGATTGTCGTCGATATTGTCCGAAATATGCCGACTAGGTGTGTTGTACGAAGAATTTATAAAGCGTGATACCCTCTTGCAAATTTCGCACGTTGCTACATCCTTCTACAACACACTTAGTCGGCATATTTTCGGACAATTATCGACTACAACCTTCCCAAACAAGCGAAAATGTGTGAAATGCAGACTTTCGTGTTCTCGATTTGACGTCACATTACCCACTAGAGCCATTCCTCTTTAAACTCGGTCATGGGGCAAGATGGCGGCCGATTTTCCGTATTTTGACTGGGCATAGAAAATTGAAGATTTGAGCAAATAAAAAAATTTTTGCGCAGAAATACTAAAAAAAATAAGCTTACTTCGTTAAGCGAAAAAAATTTTTTGGGTGTAGGTGCACTTTAACAATTTATCCCGATAAAACTGAGGTTTTGCTTCTCACCCGTAATGTTTTCATTGGTCTTGTAAGACCAGTCAAACTGGGTGGTCATGTCATTAACTTTTTCAGCAAATCATACTGTCTTGGGTTTATGAATAAGTTAAGCTAGGGACACCACATTAGAGATCTATCAATATCTATGGCCAAAAAGGTAAAGCAACTGCGCAGTTTTAAAAGCGTTCCCTCTCATATCTTGGAGTCCATATATTTTAAGACAATTTTACCAAGCATCACTTATGGAAATTGTGTATGGGGTAAGAAAAATGAGGTGTTTTAGAGAAAACTCACCTGGGGGCTGCCAAACTTATCTTCAAACAATAAAGGCTGATAGTTTCGAAAGAAACTGTTTGGGGCTGCGTCGGTGGAGTAACGAAATAATTTGGATATATCAACAAAGTTGAAATGGTAAATTGGCCACCGTAATGATTACAAAAGCTGACGTTTCGAGCGTTAGCCCTTCGTCGGAGCGAAAGACGAAGGGCTAACGCTCGAAACGTCAGCTTTTGTAATCATTACGGTGGCCAATTTACCATTTCAACTTTGTTGATATATCCAAATTATCTTCAAACAACATGGAGGTATGCTAAGTCCCAATCAGTGGTACCATCTTCTTGGAAATATATCTTGGAAATTATTTGTAGAAGATGAGGCTCCTTTCTCTGACACACGAAGCTTTGTATGGGATCTGTCCTGAGCAGGTTGTAAGAATTATTAGGAAAAGTCCAAATATACGAAATATGAGGGCCAATTTAAAACTAACTCTTGAGGTACCAAACTCCAATGTTGGAAGACTGTCTCAGTTTTAGACATAGGTCTGCAATAGTGTGGAATTCCTTGCCTCATTCAGTCAAGAACATAGAGGATAATAAGAGGTTTAAGAACAAACTCCGTTCTCTTTCAACAATTATTGAAAAGATATCTTTTAATCAAACTGCTCTAGCTGGCAACAAGGATTTGGTGAATTTTAAATATTTTTAGGAATTTTATCTTACTACCTGTATTGAAATTTATGCTAGGATTATAAACCAATTTGAATCACTACTCATATCTTAATTTATGCGAGGATTTTTCTACTTTTTTTGTAATTACTTTAATTATATAGAAGTTAGATTTATCGCAGGCCCACATCAGCTTAATGATGCCAGCAACCACTCTGCGTTACCAAATAAATTATTTATGTATGTATGTATGTATCAACTATTGTGTTTTCACACTTGTGCTCTCTTCCCTTGAGTATTAAGGCTCTAGCAGAATCATTTTTCAATTTATTGATCTTGCAGCATGCCGCTAAAGTGCCTTTTGTGAGATTTGTTTTGGAGAACAGTATTTAATACACAAAGCCTTTGTTACTATCACCTATTTTTTTTTCTCACTTGAGTTCCTTTTCCTCGAGTCTTCAGGTTCTAGGAGAATCCTTCATTTTCAATTTATTGATTTTGCCGCTAAAGACGACAGTAATTTTAAATAAACAAATCTTTGAAATAGGTCGAACTGCAAACTTCCTAGAATTGCAAAGATTATGTGGTTCGCACCATACGATAAAAAGAAGAAAGAAAAAACAAGAAAATAACAAGATCAATGAAAGTTAGTAGTTAAAGAAAAAATTATAGTCTGCCTTTCGTAGACATTCATCTTTGTTCAAGAAAAAGCTAAAAGAAAAATTGACTAGCTAGAAGTAGCCCGGCATCGAAACTGGATTTGTGGGCGGTCACCTACATCTCGCCTTTTCGGGTCACCTCAGCCGATAAGAAAGTCAACGAGTAAAGTGTTCGTATGGCTGAAGGGAAAGGCGAAGTGTACACCGCGTGGAAATCCGTGGGTACTGCTGAATCGCGAGGGTAGAGTGAAAGACATCAAAATTGGAGGCAATTATTCGAGTGCAAAGATGAAAGAGCTGGTCAAAGAAAATTTTGCTGGACTTGCGGCTGTTGACTTGGATAGGTAGGTTAAGTACAAAAGCACTTTATCCCGAATGAATGAGTGTAAACTTAGAAGTGTGTAAAACCCAGGTAGAGCAAAACAATTCAAATTTTAGCCACGCGACAAAGGATTCAAAATTTACCACTTATACTTTCGCTACTTGCTTCGGATCATTCATGAAAACAAAAATATGAGCAGTGAACTTGCTACGAATATAAGGCCTGCAATGGAGTTAAATCTGCACGTAATATACAAAAACAGCACCTTTTATAACACATGTAAGGGTGGGCCGAAAGTTATCCAGATCCACCCCATTTAGAGTCATTTCACGCAACGTCATCAAAATTAAAAAAGAAAGGAATTGTCAGTCGTTACTTGAAGACTACGTTTAAACAGATTTTCAGTTTGATCGGAATACTTCTCGCTCTAAACTACGCACAGATCTGAATCTTACCGAGACTGCATCGATATTTAACTTATTTTATCTCTTTGATTCTTGACTTTACCTGTGCAATGGTTTTGGTGATGGCTACAAAGTGAAAACTGGCAATTGGTAAAATTATTTAATTAAGGAAAGCAGGAACCTTGTTATCCATTGACAAGCTTACGATCTTACAGAAAATTTTCATAAACTCATATAGCTGACATCTGATGTGTTATTCATACATCAGATACTAAGCTGTGTCAAACAATGTCTTGTTCACAATTAACAACCCTTGCGAAATGGTTTCCTAGCTTTCTAGGATTCCTAGGAATTTCCTAGGAATTTCTTAGGAGTCAGTGGAATTTTCCTAAAAACATTTAAGCTCTCTAGAGGTGTGAACAAACATTACTAGGTTCCTAAGAATTTCCTAGGAAATTCCTAGGAATGATTACAGGTAGAATTCACATAAAAAAATAGATTCTTGATCCTTGGGAAATTCTTAGGAATTTACTAGGAAAAATTATTTTTTAAAATAAAACCTTCTTAATTTTTAAGAATTATACTTATGAGTTTAGTTTTTGAAAGAAAAGTGCCATTTTAGATGTTTAAAAAAGTCACTACTTGCAAAATACCACAATTTTTTTTAATTTTGTGTTATAATTTATAACTCATTAATTTTACAGCATATATTCTTGAAGCTTATACAATTTCCAATAAAACATTAATTTTTTACCCTTCAATTGCATATCACAATAAATTGAAATAAAAATTTACTGCAGTAAAGAATACAAGCAGAAAACTAAATAAAATCCAATTCAAGTAGGATTTTCAGTCCATGTGTTTGGTGCTCCAGTCAGATATTAAAAAGTGCTATACTGCAAGGACAGCGACTCTGGCCACACTGAAATACAAAGTTATATCAACCTGAGGCTTCCCTGAAAAATGGTTTATCACAATGTGTAAAATTCACCCAACATAGTTCTGCACTGTCTCCTGATTTATTCCAATTATATGGTGAATTCTAAATACTTTCCATTTACAGTAAACTTAAGTTCGATATAGATAGTATCAAGTATCAATTTATTTGCCAGATTAGAATATTTTATACAAAAAGCTTAAGAACATATCTTTACTTAGATATTATGACAAGGAAGTCTTATTTGAAGCCATGGGAAATTTCAAATCTGGCTTATTGAGACTTAAAAAGTTATATTTTCTTATATCTAACCACAGACACCATTAAAGTTTGGAAATCTTATTATAGCATGATTTCTGAAATTGCCATTTAGAAGCATAATCTTCTCCAAAATTTCAGTGACACTCTTTCCTTTCAGGTCAGACCTAAAACATTGAGAATATGAAATATTAATGCGATGCTTCTAATCAAAAAGTGTTAGAGGAATAAAAGAATAGGTGTAGGTTCAGAAGGTACAGCTGAGGAAGAGAGGATTTTGAAACTAATTTCTTAAGCTTAATTGCCATTTTCATAAAAGAATTGCTTATCGATTCTATAGTTTTTCCGTACTGGTTTTGAAACTTACAAGCATCATTGACAAAAATGTAGGCTTGAAGTGCATTGAGACATTGTAAAATGTGCCATATAAGCTTAAGCACTACATTACATTTTCTTACCCGGTCCACCAGAGCACATGTGAGCGCATGTGAGTTTCCATTGTCTGTCGGCGTGAGAGAACACGTTTACAAGCCGTACATTCCTACTTCTCTTGGCCTTTAAGTTTAACTACTTTGTAAATTTGATGTTCATTCCCATCCATGGTTCATACTAGCAGGCGTTAACACAAACTTTAAAAGTCATTTATCGCTACTTCGATTACCGTTCACAAGATGGCGACCATGGCGCTGAATGGATCACATGATCACTAGTCCCAGTCTTTCATGAGCAAAATCTTCACATGACCGACACATGACCAAATATAATCCAATAAGGTGAAGTCTCCAGGCTTGCCGCTCATTTCAACGTTCTATTCCGCTCTGCAACGATCTTTACTCGAAAGTTTTGTGCGTTGCAGCTGAGTCTTGCTGTGTTCTTCTCTGATCTAAACGTTTTAAAGCGTTCGCAGCGTTATGTGGGTTCTGGTCGAATGGATCGAAGAAGGTCATAGCATAAGCGTCTTAAAAGACAATACGTTATGGAAAAGAAATCGCCACACGAATAGAATAATGTCGTGGAATTGTCGCCATACGAAGTAAAAGAGGGCACTCAGATTTTCAAGGCGAAAGTTATTTCTGTTCATAGTAAGTATTACACTTTTGTTTGGTTAATCGTTGTCATGTGAATCATTTCTACTTCTATCGATTGATTGCAGAACATATCAATAAATATTATGTAAGAATTTTAAGCTTAGCTTTAAGAGTAGATTTTCTAAGTTTCATTAGTTTAAACTGAATATAATGGTAATAAATGCTTCTTATTTGTGTAATTTTAAAGGTACTAAAGGTGAAGCTACAAAGCAAGAACTTAGTTTGCTTGTTCCAGGTAATTTTGAGTTAAAGGTTTTTCTCAACTTTTGCTTGTGTGACAAAGCGAAGCGCCATTTTGCGGGGTGACGACGTTACAGCGGTCCAATCCTTTTCCATCCCCCTAGAAAAAAGCATTTCTGCTTTAGAGTACACTTTAAAGCTTTTATTAGCCCATAGTCTTTTTGTATGCCTAGATCATTTGTGAAAACTCACATCACTTGTGGTTTATTTATACGACAAAGATCCAATATAAAACCTCTGCAAATTATATAGGAACTGTCTCGGAAGATATTGAAAGCATGAGACACCAGCGTTGCAACTTTATATCAGAAGACACTGTTTATATGTAGCGATCATTCGCCGAGGGTGAGGTGAATATCATCAAATAATCCTCGAGACGAAGTCGAGGGGATTATTCGACAATAATTATTCACCGAGCCTGAGGTGAATAATTGTTTTAGTATAATTTCAGAGCTGAACAACAGAGAATTTTCAAAAGTCATAACATTTTAGTAACATTTATTAACATTTTATTTTAACATTTTATATAAACTGCGTAGAGTGGTTTATATAGCATCTTAGTATGATTTCAGAGCTGAGCAAAGAGTTCCAACCATCTGATTTGTCGAGCGGTTCCTTATATGACGCTATATAAACCGCCCCATGCGGTTTATATAAAATGTTAAAATAAAATGTAAATGTTACTACAATGTTATGACTTTTGAAATTTCTCTGTTGTTCAGCTCTTAAATTATACTAAAACAATTATCCGCCTCAAGTTCGGTGAATATTGTCAAATAATCCCCTCGACTTCGTCTCTGGGATTATTTGATGATATTCACCTCGCCTTCCGCGAATAATTGTTAAATAAGGAACCGCTCGAGCAGTCAGATTGCTGGAAACTCTTTGCTCAGCTCTGAAACTATACTAATTAACAATTAAAATGATATCACATAAGAATAACAATCTTAATTAGTTCAGATGCCAAAATAGCATTCACATGTTTGTGCGCGCATTTTATCAGCCGGAATGAAAACATGCTCCACTGGAAAATAATGATTTTGCCAAAAATGTATATTTTGATCCAAACTTTTCAAATCGCATCAGCCATGCACGATTTCTGATAATTGATATATGTGAATCCTAAGTTGTCAATTTATTAATCCTTTGAATGATCTTTTACTGTTTGTTTTGCATTCCAAGTAATTTTGTATATACATGTACAATCTATAGTAACAACAAAAAGTATTGTTAATTATAATGTTTATTTGAGTTGTATATAATAAATTCAATTCAATTCCTATCATATGGTGTTGTATGTTTTATGCAGCTAAGTGCAATTTAATGGAGTTGACAACGTGGAGCACAAGTGCTACCCGGAGCAGTCAGCGGTCTGGCATGCACCTGCATTCCTTTTGTTCTTGGTCCACGGGGCGTTGTTCAGTTTTGTTAGTGTTTTAGTCAGCGTTTTTCTGTGTGGGAGCTCATGGCTGGGTCGCCTGGATTTGCCATCCATGGGAGCAGTCTTCATCTAGGAGCTGGCTGCCAATAGTGGAAGCTCCTGGATGTCTCAGGCACCCTACCTCCACTTTGTGGGGCAGTTGTTAAAGTGTCTATATTCTATTTTTCCTATTTTCCTAAGAAATTCCTAGAAGTTTCCTAGGAATTTCCTTGAGGACCTATCTTGGTCAGACAAAAGTGAAATGTGTATCCTAAGAAATTCCTAGGAATTTCCTAGGATTTTTTTCAGATTTTAATTTTTTCACTCCTAGGAATTTCCTAGGAAATTTCTAGGAATTCTTCATCCCAATTTACTGTGAAATTTCACACCTTATTCTTAGGAAATTCATAGGAAAATCTTAGGATTTCCTAGGAATTTCCTAGATCTTTTTGCAAGGGAAACATTAAGAAAAACCCAGGTGTATGTAAATTTTGTGGTTAATATGTTTTTATTATCCAGACAGATGCAGCAAATCAAGGTGAATGCTTGTGAGATTCACAACAAGTTATTCATTGTTTCCAATAGGGAGAGGTTAGAGCAGGATCGTTCACTTAAGAGGGAGCAGGAAAGTGCATTGCAAAAGGCAATAGAGGATGACAAGGTAAATCGCTTTTCCCAAATACTTATATGGCACAAATAATACCAATATCAATTATGTCAATCATAGCATGATTACCTGTTGCAAAAAAACTGAAAGAAAGAACACATTAGAAGAAAGTCAGGCAATGAAATAAGGATTATTTTGAGAAGGCTTCCTTTAAGACTTCAGGAGCCAAAATAAGCACCAGCCATCAAAGTATGGCCCAAGTTTCAGAGACATAACCCCAAACAGGAGAGGAAATGAAGTGATTCAACATAAATAACACTTGTTACCAATAAAACTGCTATAATTGTCACTTTCTCTGTTAAGATTTAGCAGCAGCAATTTCAAGATCTTTTTTCTACACTATCAGTGAAATATTGCTGAGGTTGTCATGTATTTATTCTGTCAGATTAAAGAATCAAGCAAGATAAGGGAGGCCCGACAAGCCAGAGTTCAAGACGTCAGTCAAGAAGGAGAAAAAGAGAAAGTGACAATCATCCTCAATCACTCAAACGGCAAGGAAGAGCACCAGTTCATCAAAGGTGCCTACTTCCAGGTACATATAAACAATGACACAGATTATTAAACTTTAAATAGCAATTTGGTAAAATGTAGACATACAGTGATTGGCAAATAGCTTTTTATAAAAAGAAATCTAACCTTTTTTCCTGTTTAAATGATATAGGAAGTATATGACTGGGCAGGCTCCAACAATGCTCTCCCATTACACTTCTCTATCCAAAGAGGTAGGGAAGTGGTAAAATATGGAGACCTCTTGGAGAGAACAGAGGTGCTTCATATTCATGAGAGAGCAACCAAATAGTAATATTGCATAAAACAAATAACAACTACAGTACTAGAAATCTGGAGTTGAAGTCTAAAATATACTTGTGTTATTTCAAGAAGGCACATGGAATGCCTTTGGTGAATTCAAATTTGTTCAAAATACCCTTTTAATCCTGATTTTTAGAGGTGGTGGAAAAAATATGGCAAATGATATGCTATCTCCTGGTATTTCTTAGCACACAAAATTAATCTTTATGAGATACATAAGAAATACAAGGATGAATTTTGAGGGAATTTTTTCTTGCATATTCACCAATGTGCCTGCATGAAGTTTGAAAGTCACAGTGGTAAAGTGTTCAAACAGCTACTCTGGTAATTACTGTGGAATTTATGTATTAAACCTTATCTTTGATTCTGTTAACTTGTGTTTTTTTTGTTTTTTTTTTTAATCCAGGATGAGGCAGAGATTAAATCCCTACTGGGATCAGAGGTTAGAATACACACAGTAACAACTTATCTTTGAATGTATGATACAACACCACATATTAAGTAAAGTGTATGCTCGGACTGGTCAATTTACCGCAAATTATCTGCCTATGAGTGTAAGAAGCAAAATGGCACAAGTGATCAAAACAGAGAAAAAAAAGAATGTGTATTATTGAAGAAGTAAACTGCAAAGCTCTTATCACCATAGCCAGTCTTTAGTGTAAACGGTTTCTTTCTCCACTCAGCCTAATTTTTCAGTTTGATTATTATTAAAAGCCAAGATCATCTTTTTTGACTATTCATTTTGTATACCCAAGTTGAAAGTTTGGGTTATGACCTGAGTTTTATTCATAGAGTTGAGCATAAATTTTGAAATTGTTAATGGTGAGGAAATAAGAAATGTTAATTCTGGGTCACTTGATGGCTTTCCTCATTTAAGCCTGCAGGTGACATTCAAAGGAAATATTCCCAATTTGCAGCTGGAAGGTGACCCTTCATCCACAATACTAGGTGAGGAATACAAATATTATATATTAAACAAATAATTAACAAAAAATGAAAAAAAGAATGTAAAGAATAAAAATGAAGTGCCTTCAAATGAAACTGACCATGCATGAAAAGCAGAACCAGTCTTAGCAAACTAGGTAATGCAACCCTACAAGAAAATTACAGGCAATCTGCCTTGCTCAGTGATAATAAGCCGAAAATAAGGACAAACATTAGGACTAGATGATGTTCCTAAAAACAGAGATAACATCTTTTTTTTTTAAATTTCAGAAGAAATTGCCTTAATGCCAAAAATCAACACTGGTCATATGTTAAGTTATGTGTTGAGGGTTTATTAATTTCATATTTGTTACCTGATAAACAATGAGGGTCGCCACACAATTCTGTAATTTACTGGATAAATCACCATCACCTGTATTGCTTGAGCAATTACAGTAAACTAGTGGTATATTAAATTGTGTATTTTTACATACTGAGACTAGTTCTCCCGACAGATGAAGATCCTAACACAAGCAAAACAAATGAGGTAAGGGAAGTAGTGCACATTAAAATATCACGTAAAACTATTGGTAGTATGCTACATTATGAAAACCCTACCATAACATGTTGCATTGTATGTTCCATAGATCATTGACCAAAAAAACTTGACTTAAACTTGACAATCTCGCATGTCCCTTGGGACGAGGTTCTTTGTGGGCCATGACACTTAGGCAGACTGACGGGTCCCTTGGGACGAGGTTCTTCATGAGCCGCAACACTTGGGGCAGACTGAAAGGTCCCTTGGGACGAGGTTCTTCCTGAGCCGCGACACTTGGGGCAGACTGACAGGTCCCTTGGGATGAGGTTCTTTGTGAGCCGTGACACTTGAGGGAGACGAAAAGGTCCCTTGGGACGAGGTTCTTCCTGAGCCGTGACACTTGGGGCAGACTGACGGGTCCCTTGGGACGAGGTTCTTCGTGAGCCGAGACACTTGGGGCAGACTGAAAGGTCCCTTGGGACGAGGTTCTTCGTGAGCTGCGACACTTGGGGCAGACTGACAGGGTCCCTTGGGACAAGGTTCTTTGTGAGCCGCGACACTTGGGGCAGACTGATGGGTCCCTTGGGACGAAGTTCTTCGTGAGCCGCAACACTTAAGGCAGACTGACGGGTCCCTTGGGATGAGGTTCTTCGTGAGCCGCGACACTTGGGGCAGACTTAAAGGTCCCTTGGTACAAGGTTCTTTGCGAGAAGCATTATTTTGTGCAGACTTATTTAACGTTGTTCATGTGATCTAGTTCTCATTTTAACCAAAATAGTTTAAGATATGTCAATATACATACAACTGAACAAAATGAACTGTCATGGCTTCCTCCTGCATAACACTAACATCAACACCTGACCAAATAATATTAACAACAGCAGGATGGAACAACTGACAGTATCTATTATCACTGTAGTTTTAAATAAGGGTCATGCTATAATGTAAACAACTTATCAACCTAAATAACTAAGTAAATAGAGATCATGTTAGTAACATCATTTTCCAAGTGTGTTTAGTTAAGGTATTGAAATATGAGGTCATGTAATTAGATTAGTTCATGTACATTTCATTAGTGTCTATTTAATTTTATAATACTACATCTACGTTATGATAGTCATGGTTATTAAGGAAAGTAAGAGATTGAAGCAGTGGCATCTTGGCTTTTGCTATTGTTCCTTTTTGTTAACAGCAAGTTACACGTGACTCTTGTGGATGGCATACTTCCCTTTACTTTTTATCTCGTTTCAGGAACCACTACCAGGTACATCTGGAATTATTTTTGCACAAGCAGGTGAGAAGCATATTATCTAATAAGTAAAATACTCAGTATTTTACCAACCAGTAAGGATACTGATTTTAATGTTGGTAAAAGTGGCCATCTCTGATGATAGTTGATCCACTGGCATACTACTGCCTTTTAGAGGATAACGTGGCATAAGGATGTCATTAGAGCTACAAAAGAATTTAATCAGAAGGTTGAACAAAATGATCAGACTCTATTAGAAGATATTGAAAGAACATAGAAATGTATATTCTTGTCCTAGAGACCATGGATTAGGGAAATTTCCTGCTGACCCTTTTAGCTAAGGCCCCTACTTAACCTGGCAATCTATAATTCCCTCCAAACTGGGACAATATAATTATCAGAGAAATATATAATTGTAAGTCAACAGCAAGAAAAAGAAAATTACTGGTCAACCTACAATTTCTAAAATTATAATTTTTCCCCAGAAGAAGGACAAGAAATAGAGGAAAGTTGTGTAGACATCGACAAGGAGGAGAAGGAAGTAGACGGAGAAAAAGGAGCAAAAGAAAGAAGGGGAAGAGAGGGAGCACACAGAAGAAGAGAAAGAGAGGGAACATAAAGATGAAGAGGGGATGGAACATGTTAAGCATGAAAGGAAAAGGAAATGTGGATGTGGATGTTTCCATATTTTATTTTTTCATGTAGAGGAGATCCAAATACAAAAATGCACAATCAAACTGCTTAGGGTAATTTAAAAGACTTCCAGAAACACAACTTGGGACAATGCAATAAAATTTCACTTTCCCATACATTTCACATATTTTCATGGTCATTAAAAATGGTAGAGGCTGGTTAGAGTCCTTCAAAATTTCTTCAATAGAGGCTACTATAAAGCAACAAGTTCAAAATGTTCTATGTTTTGATGATAAACAACAAGTGTAGAACCCAAAACTTCAGTTCCTAATGTAAATATGGTTAGTGTTATAGGGACCTAAGTGTTCAGTTTAGAATTTAGTCAAAGTGGGTCATATGTACTGCATGACATTTTATATTGAGTCATTTCAAAAACAAATGGTCTGGGTCAAACTATGATCTTCAAACTTCCAAGAACTGACATCATTCAAACTGGCAAATCTACATATATGTGACATAGGTTCAATCGTTCACGTATATGTCACATATATGTGACATATAGTTAAAATGCTACAGTCATTTCTACATATATGTCACATATGTCTGCATATATGCGACATATATGAAAATTGGCAAGGATGAAATCATATATGTAACATGTTTCCACGTACACGTAGCATTTATGTTTGCTCATATTTATAGATATCGCCTTGCATGGACTGATACAGTAAATTGAGGAGTCCCTAATTCCATTGTAGGGTTCAAATCTTACATGATGCAGTGCTGTTTTCATTTTTATTACACTGTATGAATAATAAACTTAAAATGGAAAAGTGCTTATATCAATCTCTAGAAGCACATTATATATACTCATGCATGCAGATCTGTTGCACGTATATGTAGCATTTATGTTTGCTCATATTTATAGATATAGCCTTGCATGGACTGATACAGTAAATTGAGGAGTCCCTAATTCCATTGTAGGGTTCAAATATTACATGATGCAGTGCTGTTTTCATTTTTATTACACTGTATGAATAATAAACTTAAAATGGAAAAGTGCTTTTATCAATCTCTAGAAGCACATTATATATACTCATGCATGCAGATCTGATCGTGAACTATTAAATATTTAACATTTTACCAATCCTACTTAAATGATAACGTCAGCTTTTATAATCGTAACAGTGGCCAATTTACCATTTTCACTTTGTTGATATATTCAAATTATTTCGTTACCCCTTCTGACGCAGCCTCAAACAGTTTCTTTTAGAAACTATCAGCCTCTACTTAAACGATAGCTTGCATGTATCCTGCTTGAACCTTTCAAATGAATTAGTGCAATCCAAGTTTTTGGTGAAGCTAGGCGGGGTTATTTATGCTGTCATCATAACAAAATTGCTTAAATTATTTGATAAAAAGTGAGAATCTTCTGAACTACAAATACCAAAGAGAAATACCTGAATTTCTGTGCCACTAATTCTTTAAATACATGTAGCTAAAAGAGGCAAACCATAGCAACGATAAGCTCTGATGGTGTGGGTCTCATGGCTTTTGTACAGCTCTACCTTATGGCCCATGCATGTATCAAGTCTGCAAAGTACTTTTTAAGAGCATTCAATGAGCTGACACACTTAATTGTTAAGTAATCCAGGAATACAGTGCAAATTAATCGAAGCAATTACACCTGAAAGACAATTTCCATTTAGATTGCGAGCAACCACCAAAGTAAGGATCAAAAGAACGCTCTCAGACAGTTTAAGTAGTGAACCTGGGTACACAAAGGGATCCTTAAAAATTTCTGTTTGATTCGAGATGTCACCACCAACTGATTTCTCTTCATAATCTGAAAAGCTTTCACCATAGCTTCTTCCATCACCTTCAGGGACACCGCTCCAATTCATGTTCAAAATATCATCGCTGTTGTCTTCAGGTGAAGACATTCCTTGGTGGTCCGGAGATGAAGGCAATGACATATCTGACACAGTCTCTGACATACTGAAGTCCGCATTAATTGTCATCACGGTCATCTGAATACTCTGATTTGCGATTTCCTAGCGAAACATTCCCACTTTCCTCGGGAGTTTGCTCATCTTCATCTGAGGTAAGTTGTACCGTTTTATCCTGCTGTCGATAAAAAGTGCTTTTGGATTTTCGAAGGGATACTTCTCTTCGATGAATGTTGTGGCGATATCGCTTTCTTAACGTTCCACCATTTTACATGGCATGTAAACCGCATGCCCTCTCATCACGAAAGACCGCAATACCTGAGGGCACGCATCACGTGGTAATATTCATGTGACTAGACAAGAGCGTCGACAAGAGCGGGAGTTTTTGAGTCGCAAGTGCCGAAGCATTGTTTCATCGGATAAATTTCGCTAGTGTTCTCCCATTTTGGACAACTTTTCTCATAATGAGAGAAACAAAGGCGCCTTCTCGCTTCGCTAACGGCTTTGGTAAGTCATGCAAAATTAACTGCGTTGTACGGATAGTTGTCTTAGCTGCGAATAAATGCTTTCCGCTGTACCTTGGTTCCAGAGGAATTTTGTTTGAAAGCTAGGCCGATTGCGGATTCAACATTGCCATAAAGATTCGCTACCTTCGGCATGTTTTGAGAGCGTGAAATTTCGGGTCATCCTCGGTGTAAAAACCTGACGAGGTTTTCTTTGTTTCATGAGGAATCGTTTTGCTGTACGCTTTTGTTTTTAATGTTTTGTTGTCTTTGTTTTACGTCACTCGTGAGCTTTACAGGTTTTTACACCGAGGATGAGCCGAAATTTCCGTTTGTTTTCATTTATGTCAATACAGAGGCCACTAAATAACAAAGGACAGTACAGTGTTTGCTTTTCCATGCTGCAATAGATCTTTTCGCGGTAAAAGGAGGGCAGCATGGTCGAGTGGTCAGCGTGTCAGACTTGCAATCTGTCGCTCCTGGGTTCAAGTCCCGCCTTGGCGACTACTTGGATTAGCCCCGAATTTCAAATCCTCGGTCATGCTTGAAATATAGCTAACTGGTTTGCCTTCGGCCAGTTGGGATTCTTAACAACGTTATTTTCAATTTGAATTATTTGTTTAAGTTGTTTCGTGGAAAACCAGTAAACTAGCGTCTAGCTAAGTGTTTCTCCACGTTAAACTGTTTATTATTATAAAACTGTTTATTAAAATCCGCCATTTTGGAAACGGGGCAAACAGAGCGAGAAGTGTTTGTACGCAATGTCAAAAAACGTCTGTAATATAAAAATCTGGACAAGACTTCCGTATTATATTATCCCCATACCTGATTATGCATTCAATTCTTGGATAAAGGAAAGCAGAGGAAAAACAACGTATTTCCTTTGGGACTACAGCTTTGTTTTTGATTGGTAGGGGGTTATACGGAAATCTTTCCAAAATCTTCACAAACGTTGAATGGTGAGGGTAATATGGAGGCCCAAGCATTTCTCTATTTAAAATTGAGGGGGATATATATAAAGGTAAGCTGAAAAGTGGGTGATCGTGTTTTTAATTTTCCTTACATCTGTCTGTAAACCCCGCAAATTTTTCAAGGTCAGGGAAGAGTTACTGGGGAATTTTGCAAAAAGTCAGGGAAAATCTTAGTTATCGTCAAAGTCAGTGAAAAGTAGGGGAATGTTGATTTGAGGGTTCCACAGAGGTTTGTGAAGTAGTCGATCAAGTGTAGCAAATCGGATAGAAAGCTTTAAAGCGATGGAGAAGTGTATCATAGATCAATAGAACTATGCTATTCCGAGAAATTTGGTAAATCGTTCCCTGCATGTCTTTAGCCTTAGCCATTTTATTTTTGAGTTGTGCACCCTGAGGAAATAAAACATACCATCAAACCCTGCTTAACTCTGTGCTAATAATATTTTGTGCACTGCGCTTTCGATAATTTGGTAATTAATTTAATTCAAGGTCAGTGAAAAATGTTTTGAGGTTAGTGAAAAGTCAGAAAAAAGTAAGGGAATTTTTTGGGTTCCAATGAGTGGCAACCTTGTGTTAGTATTACTATATTTAAAGATATATCACAAACTAATTTATGATTCTAAGTATATATCTTGCTTCTCATTTGACAGCATTTGTATAGTCCCAATTCAAGGACTCAAAAGTGGCCCTTGTGCGAAAAACCATCCAGGACACGTGCACAGGATGCCACAGAGGAATTTCAAAAAGGAAAGAATGTTGACACTATATCGTTAGCATGCACTTGCGTTTTATGACCCTTAATCTTGTCCAATACATTCCATTGAAGTTCATGCACTCATCAGTAACTTATATGGGCAATAGACTTATCATTTTCTCAGTTGAATGCCTGGTTTATTGTTGGATGGGTTCTGAGTTAATGTTTTTGAATGTTGCATATTTGCGGGCCTATCCATTGAGGGAGATTGTTATCTGCTTTTTTTTTTTATCTATAATGCCCTTGAAAATAGAAAAAAAATTGATTGTGGCAATTGATGTACTTTAACTCCAGAGAAGTTTCTCCAACTGACCTGTAATTTACCAAGTACATGTCACTGGTGTACATGTTGTGGTTCAGTTTTATCCTAGGTTCAATTTTTATTTTCTTTTGTATTAATTAAACTCTTACATTATTGCATATAGCCATATATCCAAAAAACAAATGGAAATAAAATTTGCCTGTAGGATAAAACTGAAATACATCACTTTGATGCGGTACGTTGTAATTCAGGCCATTTTATTGATGTAAACACTCATTCACCTTGTTTAAGGAGGAATACAAAATATATGCTTTGTTTGCCACAACCATATATGTCTATGAGCATTTTCTTGCTTTACATTTGGGTACAGCTTTTCATTTGCATTTACAGGCTGTTGATGTTTTATATAACTGTTTAATATGAAAAAAGATTGGCTCATAAAATTTAGAAGAACTGCAGAAATGTAATGGTCAAGAGGCCAACTCCAATGTAGCTTTGTTGGTTTATTAGCTCTAGGTTTGGACCGTCTCAGTCTTCCTCAGGAGCATACTAATTACAATGTAATTAGTATGTAATTAGTATTTAATTACTATGCTCCTGAGGAAGACCGAGACGGTCGAAACGTCGAGCTAATAAACCAATAAAGCTACATTGGAGCTGGCTTCTTGACCATTACATTTCTGCTTTTATTTACGTCATTTCAAGAGCCCACGATCGCTTCAGTGATCCTCCAGGCAGCGCGTTTGAGACTGATCAGCATTGTTTGTGGGACCCCTTACAAGCTTCTACTTAGTATATATATATATACAATTATTTAGGAAAATAGAAATTAAAACTTCGCAGGAAGTTTTAGTGCGAAGTTTTAATTTTTATTTTCTTAAATAATTGTTTACAAAGCTCCATGATTGTAGAGCACTCTCCGATGCAAGGATAAGGTTTTTTACGTATATATATATATGTATACATGAGTTCTATTTTCTTTACCTATTAACAGGTTTCTCAAAGCCATGCCTTACAGAAATATATGATTTTGTGGTCTCAGTTAAGGATTGTGGTTATTCTATATTGACTGCAATTGTTTTTGGCTAGCTATTATCAACTATAATACATCTATGCCTTTAGGTTGACCTGCATATGCATGCATGCCCTCACCAAATCTACATATATGTGACATACATGTTACACATGTGTGCCACATATATGTGGCATATATCTGCAACGATTGAACTTATGTAACATATATGTCACACATACGTAGATTTGGTAAGGGTGCATTTGCTGTTCCCAGGTTCCACATACACGTTACATATATGTTACATATATATGTCACATATATGTGATATGCATGCAACATGAGTGCCAAATTCCTACATATGCCACATTTATGTTACACATATGTGGCATATATTTGACATATATGCCACATATATGTGGCATATATGGCACATATAATTTTTATGTGGCATACATATGTAACATATGTAACATATATATGTAACATATGTAACATATGT
Organism: Stylophora pistillata; assembly: GCF_964205215.1. Lineage (NCBI taxonomy): Eukaryota > Metazoa > Cnidaria > Anthozoa > Scleractinia > Pocilloporidae > Stylophora > Stylophora pistillata. Next base: position 409,429 of record NC_142526.1, on the reverse strand, counting down.
AACATATATATGTTACATATATGTAGGTTTGGTAAGGGGGCCATCACCAGTATGTCAGAGTCTTTATGCTTTTCAAAGTTTTAGTTGTTTATTGTGGTAAACAATTAAATCATCATAAAGTGGAATCATTATTTTAAAAAATTATAGACCAATCTTGAATATAAGATGTCAAAAAACAGCGAAATATATTTTTCATTTCATGCTTTCTGACCCCAAGTAACTGATTCAACTTCAAATCATGTTTTTAGGTTCAACTGCCATTCTCTTTTGCTTGGAAAACACACTTAGCTTTTGTCCTTGTTTCATAAAAAAACATAAACACAAGAACAAAGACAAAAAATGAAGCATCGAACGATCAGTAAATCAACATATGCAAAATGTCTAAGTGGGCCCATACTAAAATTGTACTCATACCCACGTAATCTGAAATGCTAGTCATCTTAATATTGTGCCCTCAACTAAGGATAGTAAGCAAACCTATTTGTTTTAGTTTTCTTTAATTATTTCCAGCTGCTTTGGAAGTACTTAATATATATGAGGTAACTTGGTTTTTGTTTGTTTGTTTGTTTGTTTTTTAGTTTGTTTTTGCATCAGTAAGAGTCTACCACCATTTCATTTAGTGTTAGAATAGAATATTCCACATGAATAAAACTAAAACATGAACTAGATCGAACACTGGAACTAGTTATGATTTGAATTTAATAGTTGATGCATGCAATATAGAAGACTTCTAAAAGGAGTGCAAAAATTTAGGCTTTTATGAGAGGCACGTTTGCAAAATCGAGGCTCGATTGCATAATCGAGGCACGATTGCAAAATCGAGGCTCGTATGTCGAAGCTTGGCAAAACGAGGAATCGTGGTCGTTTTTGATCTGGTGCTTTCGGGCTCGTTTCCCAGAAACCTTGAATGATCCTATATATATATATATATATATATTTATTTAGTATAATTTTAGAGCTGAGCAAAGAGTTTCCAGCAAGCTGCTTGGTCGAGCGATTCCTTATATGACGCTATATAAACCGCTCCACGTGGTTTATATAAAATGTTGAAATAAAACGTTAATAAATGTTACTAAAATGTTATTATTTTAGAAATTTGTCTGTTGTTCAGCTCTGAAATTATAATACTAAAACAATTATTCGCCTCTGGTTCGGTGAATATTATGGAATAATCCCCTTGACTTCGTCTCGGAGATTATTGGACGATATTCACCTCGTCTTTGGCGAATAATTGTTAAATATTAAAATTTTACATCTGCTTGGTTATTGTTGTTGTTATTGTATTGTAAGTCAAACTGAATTCTTGGGTGGCGATACGGTCGATGAAAATTACCGCAAAACCGTACTAAGCCCGAAAATTCACTGCCACTTTATGGATCTGAAATGAAATTTCCCCAGTTGTACTAGATATAACATTTCTTTCAAGAAATGTTTTGTTAACTTTCCGTATATTAATTTCATTTGCTATGCTTTTCAGAGCACGTTTTGGGGCATTCAGTAAACTGTTCGATAATGTTCTTGAGACGGTATTTTAAAAGTCCATGACCACTCTATTATATTACTGCTATAAAGATGACTCTCCGTTTCTTAATTAAATATACAACTGCTAATGCTTGCCGCTTTTCATGACTTGAGGGTGTAATCTGTACCACCCTTCATCCAGTGAGAGTAAATTATGGCAATGTTAAAGCGGCGAGGGGAGGGGTCTAAGGAGCGCCGGGGGTTAAGAGGCGCCGGAGAGAGGAGGAGGAGAAGGAGGAGCGTCGGGGGGAGAGGGAAGCGTCGGGGTTCTGGATGGGGGGGTTATATCATGCTGGTATTACTTAACTCTGGGAGTAGCAGTCTATCGGTCAGTCATTGTGCATTTTAGGCTCTTATACAATCATTTAACAGACGATGGGGCTCTTTTAGCATGATGACATTACCTGCCTCATTGCGCATGCACAAAAAGGAGGGTATCAATGGGGTTAACCGTCAACCGTCAAATGGCCAAAATATTAACCATTAACCGTCAAAAACGCAATATTCTTACCGTCAAATGGCCAAAATATTAACCACCAGCCGTCAAAAATGCAGTATTCTTAGTCAACCGTCAAATAAGCAAGCAAATATAGTGTCTCACAAAAATACATTTATGTAAGTCCTTTAACTTCTAGTCGCTAGTAAAATTGGTTGGCGACAGAACAGACTTCCGGTTTGGAAACACTTACGGCGTCGTAAAACGGTAGTTATTTATCAATAAAAGGTGGTATAAATTAACAGTTCTTTACAAACGCGTCATCATGAAAATTACAGCCAAATTCGCGAGTTAAATTCTTTTATAGACGATATTCCAAAACATTTACCGTCGACCGTCAAAAGGGCTCATTTTTAACCGTCAACCATCAACGTGACCCATTGAGACCCTCAAAAAGAGAAAGAGATTTATAAACACATATCTGTTTTTTGTTTTGTTCAAACAGTATCCTGCTGATGATCAATGAAAACAAACAAACTTCGCGGCATCCTATTTTGAAAAGGCTAAATTAAATTTATTGAGATGCACTCATAAATCAAAATCCTCAAGTTGAGGACCATGATTTCCCCCTAACATAAGCATATGAATATCGATTGGCATGTTACACCAGCTGTTCCAAACTCAGTCGTTTAGTCAACGCTACCTAAAAATCGTGCGACAGCAGAGAGGGGAGGTTGGCTCATCGCCAGCTTATATTCAGCCACCTTGACCTACTGACATCTCAAATGATTCTCCAGTTTACACTCAAACTGTTAAGTTAACAAAAAATGATTGATATTTGCATTTATATTGAGTTTTGCGGATATACCTTATCCATTCCTAGTATGACAGATACTATATATGCACATTTAATTCTTAGAAGAGTTACGGCCAGAAATAGGCGGAATATTTCTCTCTCATAATTCTCTCTAAATTCGTAAGCCTTCCTATAAACATTGAAAATTTTCAGGTATTTTCATTTTGCATGTCAAATTTCGGGGTTTATCAGTACCAGCCAAATAAGCTACAGCGCAACAACAGATTACGCGTAGATGATTATGACGTGACGAACCTATATGCAGTTTAGCATTCTTTCATTCACAAAACGAGAAATAATTAGCAATATATATCTAAAAATAAGCTATGTACGATTGTCCATGCCTTTTCACATGTATACCTCTCGACTGAAAGATTGTACTATTTGATGTATGGACTTCCAAACGTGAACATTTTTCAAGCTATAGCTTAACCAAATGCCCTGAATGGGCAATGGACACATCTAGTACTCACTCATAGTGCCAGCTCTCCATTAACCTCACTGACTATCCGTCACATATCGTATCAAGTTTATGATTTTTATATAAATTCAAGGAATGGCGTCATCTTATTTCAGAAACTCGACTAACGTTAATAAAACAGCCAAAACTGGTTACCCTTAAATAATAGGCTATTATCTTATAAGCTATTAGTTAGATAAGCACCGCGAAAACGGCGAACACTGAACGTCGGCTAGTCGTTTGTCGTTTACCGTTCCGTCCGCGATGTTCGTCTGTTTAAACTTCCCGACGACACAGCAGAACAAATGTTCTCAGTCGCCATTCACTGCGACTAGAAATGATGGATACGAAGAAGTAATGTATTTTCCGCTTGAATTTGAACTCTATTAGCTTTACAAGCAGTTCATATAGAAGGAAGATGATCGACTAAGCTTAGCTATAAAAGCAAGCGATCAATATGTAAAATAGTCGTTAAAAATGGGCTGCAAGTACTCACATTTTCGCGTTCCCTATAAACGGGAAAAATGTCCTCCTCGAGTAGAAACGGCGGCCGGCAAACGGCAAACGCGGGAAATTTCAGGTCACGTGAACCTCTCTGCCGTTCGCGGGAAAAAAATACGTGGTGCTTAATCTCTCTATTATTAGGATTTCCATGGGAAACAACGCGACTAATACTTGACGGTAGCTTTTTTACTTTTGCTGTACCGGCTTCATGGAACACGATGACGAGCTATGCCGATGTGTCGAAATATGGGCGCTTTGCTTCTTGGTTTTTTCTGCAGGTTTTTTATTTAAAAAGAAGGGGGAAGCGAAGAAGTGCTATGGAAAATATGGCTGCTTCCATAAACATCCTGGAGTTAAATGGGGGTTGATCACTGTAAGACCAAAACTACCACAAAGTCCATCTGATGTTGGCACTAAATTTACTATGTTCACCAGGGGTGGCTTCGGAGAAGTTAATGATGTTGATAAAGGTGGACTGAGAGTGGCTAAGCTCGACAGCAAGCGACAAAAAACTATATTCGTGATTCATGGGTGGAGGGGTAAGTAACGCGACTACTTGAAACTCGAGCATTTAAACCTGGGATGTAAAGTCTGGGAGCATCATCTTAGGTTTAAACCACCCCCGAAAATTTCGAAATCATTGAGACCCAGATCAATAAACAGGCAATGAAAAGGCTTCAAATGTGTTTCCCTTCCAATCGTGAAAAGGTTGTTGATAGTAATTAGAGCGTAACAAACTTTAGGACTTAATTTCCCAGACTGAATTTTCTCGGGAAATCCAGCACGGATCCATGAATGACCACTCCAATCAGAAGTACGAGGGCTTCTTTGCATATAGAACACCATGTCTCGTCCAGGCTGAAGACCGTTCGCTGAGAGGTCCTTGAAAAGTTTTCAAGAAGCAAGATCCTCCGGATAAGTCATGGGAATTTAAATCATCTACCTTAGATGTATGTAATACATACAAACCCTAATTTGGTCGAGTTTTATGCCCGAAAACAACTATTTCTTCATTTCGCTCTCCAGGAATCTTAAACCAACCAATCAGAAAATTCTTATAACCTAAACAGACGTCCAAGTTGACCCCAGCTTTGTGATTTTTTTACATTTTTTGATAGTATTTGCTTCTGGTATCCTCTTTTAACAGAAAATTTCGCATAATATATATGTTCCTGGGCTTAGATAGTTGGTACTGAAAGGCTTAAAGAAATAAACAAATAAGACTTTTGATGCAAAGGTCTGACTAAAGAATTTAATATATTTCTCGTGCACCATATCAAATCTAGAGAAAACAGGAAATTGGGCCACTCGAATGAAAGACGCACTGAAAAAGCGAGGCGGCTTCAACATAATTTTAGTGGACTGGGAAAAAGGAACAGATAAAGATTATTTCCAGGCTGCAGGAAACACTCGACTTGTGGGGGCTCAAGTTGCGGAGCTCATAAGGTTCCTGATTTCCAGTGCCTCCGGGTCCCCTACCTCTCCAGAGAAATTTTACATCATAGGATTTAGCCTTGGTGCTCATGAAGCAGGATATGCTGGGACTTATCTGAAGGATAACGCCAGAATGACACTTGGCCGTATTACAGGTACTTCTGAAAAAAATGTTTTCTGACAAGAGATGCCATTAAACCCGAAGTCGTCTTCAGTTAAAGTTGTCGTCAACTTGGAAAAACCATCACAAGTAGGAAATTCATAAAGAAAGTAAATTTAAACCAAGCAACTAGCAACGAGCAAAGGCCTTGCGAAATATGGGGAATTCGATGTTTTCGTTCAGTCCACATTTTGTTCGTACTGCTTTGTACTTTGAGTCAAAAATTTGCTTGAAAGTCTCGTTCAAAAATCCTTCTTGATCACCTTGTTTCCCATTCGGATGGGAAACCAGTCAGTAAAGGACTGCTTTTACCTGCGTTTCTATTTAAGCCCTTAAACTGACTGAAACTCGACTTCGGAACGACCCTTGCTACTGCCTCCTTGTATTTTTTGTTTTGTTTTTTTTTTGCTTTTTTTTAAGGATTGGATCCAGCGGGACCCCTTTTTACCAATGTCCGCGATGCTCGGTTCCGACTAGATCCAAGTGATGCTAGATACGTTGACGTCATACACACCGACATGCCACCGAAAAGTGGTATATTCGGTTTCGGGATTTGTAAGGAGGCTGGCCATGCAGACTTTTTTCCAAATGGAGGCGTCAAACAGCCTGGCTGTAGACAAAGCCTCGCCAAACTGGGTATGTGACAGTTGCTTCTTCAAGAGACCACCAACAGGTTATTAATTAATGTAGATCATGGTAGTTTGCTTCAAAAATTAACTCATTATGGATTTCGGGGGTTAATTAACGATTGGTTCAGATCTTATCTACACGAGAGAACGCAAGTGACAGTAGTTGGAAATAGGTCGTCTAATAAGTCAATTATTACTTGTGGAGTTCCTCAAGGTTCAGTTTCAGGACCATTACTCTTTCTCCTGTATGTTAACGACATTTGCTGCAGCTCAAAGAAATTGAAATTTTATTTATATGCTGATGATAGAAATATTCTTCAAACAAACTAACCCTTAACCTCAAAAAAACTAATTTCGTAATTTTTCGCCCTTACCAAAAATGCCTCATTTTCTTCCCACAATATACATTAGCGATAGCCAAACAAATACATAAACTCACCTGGAATGTAAAGACCATGTGAAATATCTCGGTGTCCTAATCGATCATAAACTGTCATGGAAAAACCATGTTGACTCTATAATATTGAACCTTAGCAAAACCATTGGATTACTGTCTGAGATAAGGCATTTTGTTCCTTTCCATACTCTTCTTAGTATATACAACTGCCTTGTTGTTCCTTATTTATGATACAGTTTAATTGCATGGGGACAAGCTGGCAAAACTAAATCAAATAAGCCTTTGATCCTCCAAAAACGTGCTCTCCGTTTCATATGTTTCGCTGACAGGTATGATCACGCCATTCCTCTGTTCCTTTGTGCAAAGACTTTACCTATTCACTTTTTGTATTATAAATTGCTAGCTGAGACAATGCATGATGTAAATAATGATGTTATTCCTTCACAATTGAAGGATTTGTTCATCCCTACAACAAAAATTCATTCATATAATACGCGATCTTCAGCCTCCAACAACTTTTACATTAAAAAATAAAAACTTAAAATTGAACGAAAATCGTTTTCAAGAATCGGTGCAAAACTGTGGAATGAGATACCAACTAAGCTCCGAACACTACCAAAATTCATCTTTGAAAGAAAAATTCGTACAATCTTGTTCAATAGAGTAGAATTAGAAGACTGCAACGAAAATTTAGAATCGATAATCTCTAAATTTAGTAAATACTCTCAGTAGCGATCACCTTTGTCTCGCCCATCCTACCTTATCCATTTTATCTTATTGTAACGCCTTCTCAGCTTTAGTTTTGTTACGTCACGTGATCTCTTTATACGGGTATTTTGGATTCGCACGTGGACTCTGAACCGCTTTAGGACCGTGACAAAAATCTTTATGTAGCTAGAAATTAAGGAGGAACACGCTCGTGTTTTGTGTTGGAACCTAACAGTCTTTGACGGTCAGTATGGTTGAATTTCGATCGAACTGTTGTTAATCTTTAGTTCGTGTTTATCAAGCTATCGTTTATCAAGCCTTAAATAAACGGACCAGCCTGATTTTGTTAGACATGTGGTGGCATCACTACAGTTTTCTCGCGTCCCTTTATTAATCGGTAAAGGCGGCCGCTACACTTATGTATTCACCTCTCACAACATAATGCGCTGTCAACTTGAATTAACCACATAGTTGTTTCCGTAGACTTAGTTTGTTTTCACATTTACCATCTATTTATTCATCTGTAGTTTTAACTGAGTGTATTTTGTGTATTGTTATTGTTATTATATATTGTTAAATAAACGTGTAAACGTGAAATAAACGTGTCTCACTATCAAGGCAATACATGGTTTTTCTGGACTCTCAACCCAGGACATTGTTTGTCGGCTGTCGAACAGCATTACATCGGGATTTTAAGGGACCGTTCATTATTTATCGCCTGGGGGGGGGTCGGAGTATTTAGGGGGGGATCACATGGTTTTTTGAAGACCTTTAGGGGGGATCAGCCGTAATTGACAAGCATAATGGGGGGGATCAGACCAAAAAAAAAGGAATTTTAGGTCGCGCCAGGACCCCGGGTGATTGCATTTGTAAATACTTTGGTAGGATTTGCCGCTGGGACTCCCCCAACCATATATTCAAGACCACGTTCAGTTGTATTTTGTATTATATAAACTCTATTCTAGCCCAGACACAAAACCCAAACCCTTTTACAGACCCTCCATTTTGTAAAAAAGAATCACTATCGTAGTCTAACATACACGTTTTTATTCAGGCACGATCTAAATTAGAAAGGTAATCAAGATTTTGAGAATGGAATACTTACAATTGCTCAAAATTGTTTCATAACGTTTCAGTTTGTTTTATAGAGAATCGTAATCTAAAATCATAAACTTTCATTATTTTAATACGCGGCCGAATGAAAAAAACAACTAAAAAAGTGTTTATTTTGGTGAGGCTGTATCTTGTTCCGCTTCCGTGTCAGAATCTTCGGCAGCCCTCTCCACTGGCTCTTGCACAGTCTCCTCGTCAGATTCATCTGAATCCTCGCCCGAACTTGACCCTTTTTCAGCACCATTACTGCTATTCTCTTCGTTCATTCTGGCCACTACCACTTTCAAATTGCGTGCCAGCTCTGTTTCAAACACGCCTCTTTCCAAAAGCCATAGCAGAGGATCCAGGTGGAGACGCTTGACAAATCTCGCAGTGAATCCTGCATTAATACTTGAGACACATTTGTAAGTATTCTTTTCGAGTGAATCGAAAACCTCTTTAGCTACCTCTTTTGAGGTAAGTTTTTCTAGGAGAAGTGCTGCTCGCTGATGCAACCTTTTCTCCTTGATTTTTTTCACTTTTCTCTTGTTTTCTTTTTTTCTTCGGGATTGGCCGTTGTTCCCCATGGGAGATGGGAACTTTCTCTTCAAGCTCATGAGGGTGGTCGTGAGCGCATTGGAGGCTTTCTGCAGCTCTTGGTGTATGGCCTTCACTCGCTCTTGAGCTTCCTGGAAATATTTGAGCTCATCACTTGCAAACGACCTTAAGGTACGCTCTTCTGTATAAAGGTTCTTTCGTCTGTTGTTCATAAATGAGAGCAAATCGGATGCTGAATTGAAGGCCTCATTGACAGTGGTCAAGGAGGACTCACACTTCGCGACATCACCACTGCCCTTACATCCATCCACGCCTGACATGAACTTCGTGATGTTTTGGCACACTCCCCAATTCTCGTTTCTAAGCAAGTTGTTTTCTTTATCGGAAAGGGCTTTTATCTTTGTGTTTAACTGCCAACGCATTTGCTGTTGCTCGAGGAGATACTGTTTGAAACCGGCTTGTTTACTCACGAATGAAGATTCATAAATCTGCGGTACAACATTATTGTAGAATTTCAGCCTTTCTGTGTGTGGGTTGGGAAGAAGATATTTTTCCCACGGCTTCTTTTCTGGTGCTGAGTCGTTCCTCAGGAGTTGTAGTTGCCCGGAGCGTCCAAATGACAAAATCGCCTGCTTGCGCTTCTTGGGAGCACTGGCGGACGTAACACCTACCGATCACATAATAAATGTTTGTTAAGGATTGCGTTACAAATTATGCACCATGTTGCCTTACGTTTTTTGTTCATGGCTGGTTTGAAGCACAAGCCAATTATTTTATAGAGGCCTTCAAAATAATCATCTAAGAAACGATAACTCAATACCTTCACTGCTTGTTCCTCTTTGCTTTGATTCGCCTTGTATATGAGCGAAGAAACGCCTCAGACGGCGAGTTTGTATCTTCGTTAGTCCAATGTCTCGCTCAAGAGTTTCGTCATCGACGTCCAGGAAATGCTCGACCTTTGCAACACCAATTTGTTTAAAATTGTCTGTGTAATTGCTCAAGTCAGCTTTTGTTAAAAGATAGTCAATTTCTTTATCCATTGAAAAGGCTTATAATGAAAGCAAATCAGCGCAATTGAACGAGTTCTGTGCCCACGTTTCGGCTAAATATAGGTTTTATATGTTAATATGTAAAAAATAAAGTTAAAGTTAATAAGTCACAACGATGTTAGTTAATAGTAGGTCACAACAACAAAGCATTATTTTAAAAGCGCGCTGAGAAGATTTCCGACAGTTGGACTTCAGACATTGTAATTGAGCAAGAATGGAAGATATGACAGAAAAGCTTAGCAATCTGGACTATAATGGTGATCAGCTTGGAAAGCATTTGGATTTAAGTGATGGAAGTACCCATAAACGATGCCATAATGAAAAGCGAAGCGAGCGAAGGGCGAGAACTGAGCGGCTTTTATCAGATATCGACAAGGACCAGGTAAATAAATGATGGATTTGCAGTCTTTATAAAAATATAAAAGCTAGCAAATGTTGTCTGACGGCGTTTCGATGTTACTAAAATCATCATGAAGGAAAACGCGGCAATTTCTTCGTGATACTGGTCCATTATTTTACGCTCAAACTGGTGAGAAGTAAAACAATAAAATATGCATGCAATACTATAAGTAATCATTAACATTGAAACGTCGAAACGACGCGGACATTAATTCTTTGTATTTAAAGACTGCAAATACTGGTATTTGTGGTCACTATAGTTTAGATAGGGTTATTCCCTGCATCTGAAAGACAACCCTATAATTTGCAGATCAGTGGTAAATAACAGTGTTAAATATTTAACTATGCTTACCATTAATACAATTAAATTAAAACGGAAATGTAGAACGTGACGCAAGCGAAGCGTGCGGAAGAAAAAAAACTGTAGGGGCTCCCTCGTGCGTGCGTCAAATGCAGACTATAAACCAGCAGACTTACTAGAAAATTGACGCGATTTAAATTATCGCAAAGTGAAGGCAAAATACTTTCTAATAAAATAAATAAATGCGAAAGGTGTGTTTTTTAATTTCAAACTGATGAAGAAAATTAACGCGGCGTTATAAAGAAACGGAACTTGTAGAGAAAACAGCTACCAAAATCCAATCGTTAAGATACATTCCTCAAGCCCATAGATCTAGTAAAACCGTGAGTTTCTCGATCTAAGACGAAGTCACCTTTTATAAACTACTTCAGGGAAAAAAGAGAATGGAGATTGTAACATCGCAACAAAGCTGCACCCTAGAGCAAAATAGGGGTGTTATAGAAGAAGAATTATCGAGAGCAATTTCAGAGGAAAAGAAGCACAAGTTTCAAGGTCTGCTCTATGTCTTCGATCAACTATTTCTTCCGGTGCAAGATGCCAATGCTAAGACAAGAATTAGGTCTTCAATCCCCTTTCAAGAAGCATTAGAGTACTTTCTTGCGTTTCAACCTCATCACTCTGGGGCACCGTCAAAATATCAGAGAGTTGCCTTTCGCGAAGCTTTACTTCATGAAAAACATGGTCTCAGGATCAATATCATTCGTATAACCGAGGGTTTTGAGTATGTCGCGCTCCGTCCTGACGAAGTCGATTTAGAGTCATTCCTTTTGGATATTTTTAGTGCTTGTAGTACTAAAAGTGGACATAGTGCTCTTGTTCTCGATAAGGAAACCGTGCAAGGTATCGTTACTACCATGGACTCAGAATGGGATAAAATTTGTCTTAGAGTTATATTGCGATCCATATTCTCTAGAGAAGAAATGACAGCCCTAGGCTTCGATCCTGACAATCTTCCGTCTATGACGGAGAGAGTTAAATTCGTTGTTGAAGAGGTAAAAAATGCTAATGAGGCAGCAGCCGACCTCGTTAGGTTGCGCTTAAATTCCAAGAAGGAAAAGCTGGAGAAGGAGATAAAAGAGAAGGAAAACCTTCTTCAAAAGAAAACAAATATTTGGTCATCCAAAACGTTAGAAGAAATCCAAAGCGAAGTACAAAAACTCAAGGAAAAAGTTGAAGACACGGAGGGGCTTCTTCACAGCCAGCCCACCGAAAGCAATTATCAGAGAAAACGCCAAATGCTCAAGCGCCAAGCTTCAAGCCTTATCGAATGTAATCGACTGAAGAGGCGAAAGTTGTCAAACCAAGGTCCGAAGCCAAAGCTAGATGAGGAAGATGAAGACTTCATTGCAAAGGCAATTGAGGATAAATCATCTTATCATGGTAGACGACATGATACGGTCCTCTATACCGGCCAGAGGGTGAAGAAGAAAAACCTTCTTTCAATTGCCAACTACCGACTAGCTGAACGTGGGAAGAAATTAATTCAATCCGCTACAACAGTATACAACAGGGCGAGACCGAGAAACAAAAGAAGTCTCCAAGCGAAGCGCCATTGTGGCAAAGGCCTATTTTGTTGGAAAAAGCCACCAAAAGGCGAAGAAAACACAAACGAAAACACTCACTACCAACGAGCACACGTAAAAAACATAAAAAGACGATTCTGGGGTGCCAGAAATTCCAGCGCGAGAAAGTTTTGTTTCATGAGAAGCACCGATGACAAGGCTTACCTTAGACCAGGTACATCTGAAGGTTTTGACAAAGCCAGAAATCTTAGGATCTTAACATTATCAGATCACACTAAAGCAAGGAAGTTGCCAAAGTACGACTGGCCTGAGAAAATGGTATATGTGACCCCGGGTTCTCACCGTGTTTTCACGAAGTCAAGTGTAATGAATGAAACTGAAGAGAAGCTGATAACTGAGGACGATCGCCACTATGTATTTGTCCGGCCCAAAGCAATAGTGGGATCGTCAGGCACTGTATGGGCCAGTGAAACGGTTCGTTTGCGACATGAGGATCCATCAGCTTTTGAGGTTGACGAACCGACACCTGGCAGTCCACAGTACTCACTGGGATTTCGTAAATGCTGCGCGCGACTACACGATGACCTCTTTCTTTATTATGATATGACAGAGTCAGATGACCTAGACAAATTATCCGGAGAAACAGAAAGTAACTGTAAATTCTTCACTTACGAAAAAGAGAGAGCAGAACATTTGAAATTAAGGATTGACAATTTGTTGCAGTTTTGCGAAGACACAGAAATGTCAGAGCACAATAGGGCTCTGTTTGCTAGTCAGATAATACCAGTCACGAAACGCATTTTAGATGCCATTGATGATCTGTTTAAAGAGGAAGTCGATTCCATGGAAAAAGATGCGAGAAAGGACAGGATTTTAAGGGTAACCAGTTCATGTAAACATGGTCTTGAAGTTCTCGGAGATCTCTGCCTTCCACCTGTAAAGCCACGATGGGCTGACCTTACAGATGCTGGTCCGGGCGTGGGAGTTTCCAACTACGAAGTTAGATTTCGAGACGCCGAGTTAGCAAGGGTTCACAATTCCGATTATAGAGTGCGATGTCATCGTTCGAGGGGCGACAGCGGGCAAGGTGAAGCCGAAAGAACAAACTCGGCAATTTCTGATGCTCTTGTGGATGGCGCAACTCTAGAGTGGGAAAAATATAGGAGATTTGAGGATCTTTCAGAAGAGGAAATCAAACAACTGTCTCTCCAGTCATACGAAGACTACGAAAAGAAACGGATGGAGAAAAATGCCTGGTATGTCTGTAGTCAGGTAGCCGAGAGAATTGATGATGCCCCTGTCCTTAAAGATTACATCAAGAGCAAAGTAAGCGAGTCCCCTGATGAATTATTCTTTTTCAATTCTGTTTACCTCGACAACTATCGGGGTGCATCAGAACGAAACAAAGAGCAAGCGCCCGGTGCAGCATACTTCCGAAAGATCGAATCGTTTATGGAAGACCACTATATTCGTGGAGAACTTTTTATGGAATTCTGTCGTGATGCCTGTAAAGAGTCAAGAGAAGAAAGTTCCAATCTCTGTTCCTGGTGTTCTAACAATAGATGGGTCGGTCCAGAAACGGAAAGAATTCCGCAACCTGTACCAGATTCAAACAATCCTGGACATTTCATGGATATCTATCAGACGGAATCGACGGGCAGGACACCAGATGATTACCTTCCAAGAAAATGTATTAAAGATCTGTACGAGGAACATTCTGACAGTATCAGAAACGATCAGGATACCATGAAGAGTTTCTGCTCAAAATATAATGTGGAAGAGAAGCACGTCATTGCATATGTTAATCATTTGAAGGATATTGAGATCCGAAAGGACATCAGAACAAGAGCAGCTCAGGAGCGAAGAAGGCAAGAGGCCGAACGAACGTACAAGGACTTTCAATGGGATAACCTCATCGAGGGTGGCAAAGTTCAAAAGTTGCGGGTAAGAGAACTAGACCTGTATCTCAACAAGCATGGTTTGACGACTGTGGGTCGGAAACTTGACAAAGTGAAGGCCATTCGATGTCACTATTACCGACAGAATAAAGAGACTGTGATAACAGAAGAACTGTCGAGTGATGAAGATGACGTGGAATTCGAGGATGAAGAATCCGAAAGTGGAGAGGCAGAGAGCGACGATGACTATGTTTTCGTGGATTTGGATGAACAGCCTGAGATTGGCACTTCCTCGACAATTCAGTTCGTATCTGACGAGCAAATATTTACCGTTGTGGTTCAAGGTCCATGAGACGTAAGTACCACTATTAAAATATCACTTGCATATTCAAAAAGTTATTTGGCGGTGGCTGGGAGAAAAGGGGGGGGGGATCATGAAACTTTCCACTACCGATAAGGGGGGATCTCTAAAAAACCAGATACTCTACGGGGGGATCAGGTAAATGCTTCGATGTGACAACAAAAATACTCCGACCCCCCCCAGGCGATAAATAATGACCGGTCCCTAATCTAACTTACACTTCGTTGTGATCGAGTGGGTCCCAGTTCCCAATTCCCAATTCCTTCTACTTTGGGATCAAATTTTTTATCGTGTTCCTTATTAAATATTTTGAGAAAGACCTGCCACGGTACATCAGTAAGTTGTTCATCTCGGACAAATTCCGAGAGGCGCAAGATATTACAGCTAAAGGAAAAATAGCGGCTGATATAGTCACTTGAGCCTCGTTATTTACGCGTGTTTGGAATTCATATACTTTCCAGAAATCAAAATGGTGGTCATAATAACACAGGCCGCGATCCTTTTTCCTTAATTTCCGCCATACTTTCTTTTCATCTTTTCCTTTTCATCATCGTCTACTTTATGTGCTCCAAATTTATATTGTAATCTTTTTTCATTTGAGTTTTTTCTCCTTAAACCAAGGATTGTAAAGTACACGATTAAAATGACTGCCACCGTTAAACACTGTTCTAAAATTGCTTTATATTGTTTAGACATCTTCCGGACCGTAATCTGTGACCATATGAGGGCTCCAGAATTCTACACAAAATCAGTAAACCAATGCTCCTGGAGAGTGCATCCTTGCAAGAGTCTTGAAGATTGTGAGAGAGGAAATTACGCAATATGCAATAGCGGATGCTCCTCAATGGGATTTAGAGCCGACAAACCAAAAAGAACTGGCAGATTTTATCTGAAGACAACCAGCAACTCGCCATTTTGCTGTATGTTGTTTTATATTTTGGTTGTTGTTGCTTTGTGTTCTTTCAGATCCTTTCGTGAGACGCACCGTTATTCCAACTCAGATTAACAGTTAAAAACTGCCATTTTAAGTTGTCTGAATACTTTTAATGCATTTAACCGAAGATTCTGTTAATGGAGGTTTACCGTAACTGCCCTATGTTATCGTGGTTCACTTTTCCGTAGCAGAATAGAGACAAAAATATGAAAATATGACGAACGGAAAAGGAATAGGACTATTATATTCAATTATACTACTTTTTTGGATCCTTAGGAAGGCGAAAAAGTGGAAAGAGTTGCTGACTGACGCCTTGATTAAAGAATCCAGCTTCTCAAGTCTACGGATTGATTGAGGATTAAATGTCTTCGTTTCCTTGATTTGTGTTTGAGTTTTGTTTTTCCTTGTTTGCATTTTTTTTTTCTTTTTTAAAAGAAAGAGTCTTTACAGGTCTCTTTTGGCTATAGCTTTTGGAGAATTTTCGCCCTCTTTTGGTTTTGTCACCTGCCAAAGAGATAATTGAAAATGGCAAAAAGGACATGCCTCATTGTCCACCTCTCAAACACAATATTAATTGGAAAGATGGGAATGTTACCATTTCCTAAGATATCAGTTATTAATTTTACTCCTTGACGAGACCTAAGAAAGAATGCAAGAAGGGCTAATAAGCGAGATTTTCAAGAGAGTTGAGGTTAAGCAGTGGTAATCTTTGCATCTGGCAGCAACTGAGTGGCCAGCGAGTCAAAGCTTGGAACGTTGAAGGTCAATCGAGGGCTGTACTCAATGAAACATCTTTGTTAATGACACAATCTGAAAACACAATCAAAAACAGCTTTTAACGTAAAAAGCGATAAACGTGTGTTCGTCCACCGGCCACCACGCTTGATTAGGTCATTTCCCTTTTCGCACTCATTAGTTTGCATTAATAAGAGAAAAAACAACATTCTGTGCATGTGTTTCCCTTAATTCCTCATACATATATCCTGCAGTTGGCTACATCGCACTCAGTCTATACATGGTAGGAGAAACAAATTGTGTTTCTTTACTGCTCTTATATGCATTTGTTAAGTTGCAACTTTCAGGTTGCATTGTGGGCCAAACCAAATCTTGGTTTGTCCATTTCTTGAAATAAGAAATAACATCGTAGTTAAAGTTTGATGACACGCCCAATGATCACTCCTCCAGTGATAGAGGGTTTCTGAACCAGGCCAGTGTGTTACGTAACATGTTCATGATAGATTGTCGAATGCGTCTCATCTTCCAACAATAAAGTATTGGATTCAAAGTCGAATTAAGGAATACAAGATAATTGGAGAAAGAGATCAGCACTTTCAACAGAACACTTGGACCGTAAAGTGCTACGGCAATGTAACAAAATGCAGAAGGTAAGTAACAAATAAGATATACCAAATACACGTAAAATATACTGACTACAGACTTTCGGAGGCCAGCAGTATTTACCAATTCACGACGCCGCAGTTCTTCGCATTGTACTTGCAGGGACTGTATCTGATTTTTATGGCGTCGTACAGCTAGATAAATCTTTAGAAATGCCACTGAGATTAACAGGTGAAAGAAAATCGAAGGAATATACATGAGTGGGTACGCAATGTGCGACCCAACCCAGAACCACGTCAGCGAAAGAAATGCACTCAGCATCCAATTGAAGATAACCACAACAAGCACGCGGTTGTGAGTTACAAGTTCATGGTATCTTAAGTGAAGGTGAATGGCTAAGAACCTATCCAAGCTGATAGCTGCAACGCCACTCAAAGAAGCCATGCAAAACAGTACTGATAAAGCATACACTGTCTTGTAGAAAAGACATCGAGGAGATTGTTGCAACAACAACTTAACACAACCTGAAGTATACAATGGCTGAGCAAATATACCAATGCAAACATCTGAAACAGCAAGACTCATTAGCAAAGTCCTCAGAGATTTTGGTAAAAAGGATGTTTTTCGTACAGCGTGGATCGTTAAAGCGTTCAACATTGTAGAAGTATAACATGAGAAAAAGTTTAAGAGGACATTTGTGATAAACGCCCTGCGAAGCTTCCTCGCTTCAGTAATATCTGGCCACAGTTGCAGCAAATATTCGCAAAATGAGTCTACCATCGTATGGCTTCTAATTACTTGCAGAATTGTATTGTGAATGTGAACTTGGCATCTATATCACGAAGTTTAAAATATGTCAGTTTCCTTCAAACGGGCGAAATTGGAATCACGGCCTCTTTTCTGTTTCCATCCGTTTTCACATGCACCTAGTTACATCTTTATGGTTGTGGAACCCAGTTTCAAAATTTCACTGCACGTGTATTTGCTTTTGAAATCAATCAAAGCCTTCTACCTGATTACACAACAGAACAGCAAAATGAATGTCAGTGTTTACTTTCGAATGTCAATTTTTGAAATTTTAATGAATTTGCACCGAGCAAAAGGTTTTGAACTCACGGAGTTTGTCAGTGCAACATCCTATGTCACATATATAAAATTAATTTGAGAGGGAAAGAAAATGTTTGTCTTGTTTTATGAAAAAAAATAGGGAATAGGAAAAAAAAAACACACGTGCGAAAAGACCAAGTTAGCTTTCTCAAGTTAGTTAAATAAATCATGATTTGATTTCATATAACATACAAGCAACTAAGGGATCCTCGCAAGAGGTCCTTATAGCCCCTTATACATTTTTGGCGCTTCTGTTTGATCTACCAAGTCATGTGTTGGAAACGAGACGAGGTTATTTATTTCATTCCATGTTCGCTTTAAGTACAGTTTCTCGTTTCTTTAAGTTTGAAGAATAAAATTAATTCCAGGCTCTGACACTGGTTTCCACAGTTACGTGGCATGTGTTCATTAAATGCTGAACGCCCATTTAGCAGTATTTCAAAGAGCTAAGAGGATATAAGATATTTTTAAGGCAGTAATACTTGTAGTTTACTGCTGCTTAAAAGACATAGTCTGCGTGAAGAATCCGAATAACAAAAAGAAATTTTCAATTCAAAAAATACGTATAATTGAGCGTCATTTTGAGAATTTTCCTGAAGTGCATCGCAAAGTCGTAATTAAAAGATTCCAAAAAAAGATAATAATGCTGAAGTAGAGCTTTTCTGGTGTTCTCCCATACTACATCGCGATTACAGAGAAAATTAAAGTACTCTCAAAGACAAAGAGTGAATACCGTCCTTTATAATCCCACAGAAAGACTTAGTTCTTCGCAAGGGAGACATTTTAAAGGCCGAATGTCTAATAAGTTGGATGGCTGATCATTATTCTGATTATTATCGGCAGTGTGGTCACAACAGCGTTTCGAATTTGTCTCATAGTCCCGCAGAGGCCTTGAATAAGAGTGAGGGAAAATTCATAAAATATTCTTGAAGGGTTAAGTGTGCCTCTGATATTAATGACAGTAACGGAGATAACAAAGGGCAAATAAAAAGCAAATGAAACCAGATATACGTAGAAGACATTGAGGTCTCAAATGATAACCTAACCTTTTGCAAACTTTCCATGTAAGTGCTGAAAATGAGGCAACGGTGGCCGCCATTTTAAATGTTACTTGGCAACCTAAACCCACCGAATTTGATTCGACAAAATCTCAATCCTTTTTAATTTGTTTCATAGTAGTCTATAACAGCAGTAACGAATACTTAATAAATACTCACATAAATCGCCCCCTCCGCTGGATTTCTACATTGTTGGCTACCACAATATTTGTACTTCTTAGCTGCTTAGTTTGGGCTCCAGAATCTGTGTACTTTGGGAGAAATTTAGAAATAGGCTTTTCCTATTTCAAACGACTAGTACTTTGTTCAAACCTTGACTTGAATTTACAAATTATCTCAGAAAACCACTCAGGGTATTACTTTAGAAAGGGCATAGTGAAGTTCACTTCAACTGTCGCAAGCTTTTACAGCCGACCTTTAGCTAGCCATGTTTTTAAAACAGTCTTTCTGTAGTTCTAACATATTGAGTAGGGGATTCTTGATAACTTCCAGTTTTTAAAACATTTCATCCTGATTCCTTCTTCCCCTCTTCTTCCTCATGTTCTCTTTCCAGCAACTAATTGCTGAGACAAAATACTTGGGTTACTCAGAGCCATCATTGCAACTTTAGTTCATTAGCACAGTTGACTCCACTCCTCGTTCGAGTAGGTACTTTACATGCATGTCCCACAACTGTGTTTCGAGCACTAAATTTATTTCGGGTCAATTTGATTGGTAGTAATGAAAATGATAATAATAATAAAAATAACAATAATAATAATGTGAAGGTGTAGTATGATCGTCCGGGTGAGTGTAGTCCTGAGAAGGACTGTTGTCGGTGGCAGTGACTGACGTTTCGACAACCTGTGCGGAAGTCATCATTAGAGTCAAGTGAATGATTGTTGTCAGTAGAATGTTCTTATTCCAGTTCGTGTGAAATGATCGGTTGGTTTTGCCGTGATGTTATTGGCTGTAAGACTCAAGTGACGTAAGTCGGTCGTGATTGGTCTGTTTCGGTCTGTCGGTAAAGCTAGGTTGTTCTTTTTCGGTCGTTTGTGATGTTTATGTCGTGAATGAGTCGTTTGTATGGGGCGGGTAGTTGTTGACATCTGTTTAGGGGAGTCTGTTCTAAGTTAGTAAACCAGCTTTCCAGAGTCAGTCGTTGAAAATAGTCAGTGCTGTAGGTTAGGCATTGCGCAGAGTCCCAGTCAATGTTGTGGTTGGTAAGTCGATGGTGTTCAGCAATGTGATTGCTGACATCACCTTTCCTCGTCGCCCGTCTGTGTTCAGTCAGTCTTGTTGTGAGGTTTCTGCCAGTCTCACCGATGTAGGAGGCTTGGCAGTCGGAACAATTGATCTTATAAATCGAAGATCAATTGTTCCGACTGCCAAGCCTCCTACATCGGTGAGACTGGCAGAAACCTCACAACAAGACTGACTGAACACAGACGGGCGACGAGGAAAGGTGATGTCAGCAATCACATTGCTGAACACCATCGACTTACCAACCACAACATTGACTGGGACTCTGCGCAATGCCTTACCTACAGCACTGACTATTTTCAACGACTGACTCTGGAAAGCTGGTTTACTAACTTAGAACAGACTCCCCTAAACAGATGTCAACAACTACCCACCCCATACAAACGACTCATTCACGACATAAACATCACAAACGACCGAAAAAGAACAACCTAGCTTTACCGACAGACCGAAACAGACCAATCACGACCGACTTACGTCACTTGAGTCTTACAGCCAATAACATCACGGCAAAACCAACCGATCATTTCACACGAACTGGAATAAGAACATTCTACTGACAACAATCATTCACTTGACTCTGATGATGACTTCCGCACAGGTTGTCGAAACGTCAGTCACTGCCACCGACAACAGTCCTTCTCAGGACTACACTCACCCGGACGATCATACTACACCTTCACATGTTACCCCCGGGTTCAAACCATTTACTGCAATAATAATAATAATAATAATAATAATAATTATAAGAAGAAGAAGAAGAAGAAGAAGAAAAAGAAGAAGAGGAAGAAGAAGAATAAGAAGAAGAAGAAGAAAAATGATAAAAATATAAGTTAATTGAAGCTCCCGCATAGGGGCTTTTCAGCCACAATGTAGAGCAACTACGTGCTTGAAAAACCCCATTGGCAGGAGGCAGACCAGTGGACTATTTACAGAGCGCCCCCGAGGAGTTGAACTAGGGGAAACAGAGAACAAATCCAGTGAGTGGCAGGGTGGAGGATTTAACCTGGGGCACCGGATTACAAGTCCAGCACCCTAACCACTCGGCCACGCCGCCTCCTATGAGGTGAGTTGGTGAACTGAATCAAAATTTTTTATAAAATGCTAAATGCGAATAGAAACTCATGCAGCCAAAAATGTTGAAGCCTCAAACATTTGCCGTAAATTTTGCAGGTTTAAGGCTCTTTGGAGAATCAACAGCCCAGGTGTGCATGACTTCGCCATAAGCTGAATAGGGACATATTTAGATGATTTTCTTCCTATTCTTGAGTTAAGTGCGTCAGACACACTAAGTCAGCTTCTTTAGAATCTGTATGAAATCTATAGTGCAAACTTTCCTCTACTTTCTTCCCTACACTCCGGAAAGGATACAAGAGATAGAAAAGTGGGAAATCAGCGCCATCCCTTGCATAACTTGTAATTATTACAAGGAAATATACATGAGTGAAACAGGAAGACGACTTAGTGACCGATTCCGAGAAAACCTTTGCTACTTAGAAAAGAATGACAGGGACGCATCCAAACCGGTTGCTAGACACCTTAACCTCCCTTATCATTCTAAGCAGCACATGGCAGTCTGCGGTCTTTCCTTACATCTAGGCAATGAGGTCCCATTGGGTATTCCAACGGTTTAAAAAGTTCCTCTCAAGTATTTTCATTTGTGTAAGGACTTCATCAATAGGAAAAAATTTCAAGCTAAAAGACAGAGATTTTCCACTATAGAGGATTTTAGCTTGTTCCGAATAAATCATTGTATAGAAATATCAATTGGATTATAAACTTACGTAAGTTGATAAAAATCAAACACAGCTAACAGTCGTGTAGTATGCATAGTTTCGTGTTTTAAAACAAAACAGAACAAAACAGGCATGATGAAAATTGAAAATATATCCAAACTGGCATAACTGTTTAAATTCATACAAATTATGATGATATTGGACCGCGCAGTTATTTACCCTATTCTTCGTCTCGGGGATTATTCGACAATATTCACTGAACCTGAGGCGAATAGCTTTTAAATATTAAAATTTTACATATGCTTAGTTATTGTTGTTGTTATTGTATTGTAAGTCAAACTGAATTCTTTGGTGGCAAAACCGTCGATGAAAATTGCCCCAAAACTGTACTAAGCCCGAAAATTCGCTGCCACTTTATGGATCTAAAATGAAATTTCCCTAGTTGTACTAGATATAACATTTCTTTTCGTTTCATAACCGCAGTTCATATATATGTATTTCATATGTTTGTTGTTTGATTTATCATCTACGGGTTTATGTCGAATTAATTTGATGGCCTGCTCCCAGTTGGCTTGTTAGCTCAATTGGTAGAGCGCTGCACTAGTATCGCAGAGGTCAGTGGTTCGAATCCCGTACAGGCCTGAATTTTTTTCAGGTCTGATTTTCACTATTGCTTAAATAGTGCTTTACTGCGAAGGATCGTGCACATATACATAAGAAATGTTTTGTTAACTTTCCGTTTATTTGTTTCATTTGCTATGCCTTTCAGAGAACGTTTTGGAGCATTCAGTAAACTGTTGGATAATGTTCTTGAGGATGTATTCTAATAGTCTATGATCAGACTGTTATATTACTGCAATAAAGATGACTCTCCATTTCTTAATTGAATATACAACTGCTAATGCTTACGACTTTTCGTGACTTGAGGGTGTAATCTGTACCACTCTTTATCCAGTGATGGTAAATTATGGCAATGTTAAAGCGGCGAGGGGAGGGGTCTAAGGGGCGCCGGGGGGAGGAGGAGGAGCGTCGGGGGGAGAGAGGAGCTTCGGGGGAGAGGGAAGCGTCGGGGTTCTAGATGGGGGTTATATCATGCTGGTATTACTAAAGTCTGGTAGTAACAGTCTATCGGTCAGTCATTGTGCATTTAGGCTCTTAAACAAGCATTTAACAGACAGTGTGGCTCTTTTAGCATGATGATATTACCTGCCTCGTTGCGCATACACAAAAAGGAGGGTCTCAATGGGGTTAACCGTCAACCGTCAAGTGGCCAAAATATTAACCATTAACCGTCAAAAGCGCAATATTCTTACCGTCAGCCGTCAAATAAGCAAGCAAATAGAGTGTCTCACAAAAATACATTTATGTAAGTCCTTTAACTTCTAGTCGCTAGTAAAACTGGTTGGCGACAGAACAGACTTCGGGTTTGGAAACACTTACGGCGTCGTAAAACGGTAGTTATTTATTAATAAAAGGTGCTATAAATTAACAGTTCTTTACAAACGCGTCATCATGAAAATTATAGGCAAATTCGCGTGTTAAGGTCTTTTATAGACGATATTCCAAAACATCTACCGTCAACCGTCAAAAGGGCTCATTTTTAACCGTCAACCATCAACGTGACCCATTGAAACCCTAAAAAAGAGAAAGAGATTTATAAACACATATCTGTTTTTTGTTTTGTTTTCCGCGGTTTAAAGCTGTGACTCACACCTTCGTTCAATCAAATTGCATAAACGCTTTACTGACTAAAAAAATGATAAGATCCGAATGATACCGGACAGGGCAGTACCATTACATAAACATCCGTTTGAAATTTATATTTCACCGATAATGAAAACAGAATAGTTCTGACTTGATCTTCGATAACTAGGAAATCTTGAATACAGATACTTTTTTTGCTTCAACACATTTTAATATGCATTAATTGCAATGGTTTCTGATTTTGTTTACAGTAGTCACACAATTAACCATCATGGAACTAATAGAGAAAAAATTTAACAGAACAAAATAGAAAACTGACGAAACGATACTTGCAGTGCCTAACAGTATTTACAATACCCAGCTGCTCTATAAATGCTCGTGAAGACAGTCGGATTTAATAACAGTATAGAAAAACACAAGCGGTACTAATACTTCAATTTTAAAAATTATTTGCATACATAAGTTATAATTAATTTCAAAAGCCCCACAATTTTATAAATGTTAAGAATAAGTTGCGGTTTGTCTTAAAATTGGTAACAAATGATCATTAAAAAATTGCGAAGAAAACATGTTCATGGCTCTCTTCAATATAATCGTTCCTTTAACTCGTTTGCTTTAGTCAGTTCTTTCATATAACACTTCAACCTCGTCTGGTGAGAAGTATTCTTTTCCCGCCATGAATGTGTTGGCAAAGTTGGTTTTATGGCTATGACCTTTAGGTGGCTTGTAAGTCCATCCGATATGTGCAACAGAATTTGTCTTGTAATCAGCGTCGTCTCCAATTTTAAGATCGAATCCCCTACCAAACACGGGTCCATATCGACCACAAGTATAAATGGACTCTCCAGGACTATCTCCTTCTTGAGGTAGTTTAGTTGGTCCCCAGCCTGGCTTGTTTACCAATGAAAACAAAAAGGCAGTAGGACTGTACTTGTACTCACAACCTTCAGTGGATTAGCAAAGTAGCAACAGAGTTATTGCAAAGTGTTTATTAGTAAACTGAGATGAATGGAAATATTTGTGCTCTCTTTAGAGATTTTTTTAATGTACATCGCGTATTGTCTAATTGTACGCTTTTGCAACACTTAAAGAAGTTAAGTTTTTTCGTCGTGTAAAGGAAGCTAATTGGTGCTGTTGATGTTGTTTAAATGCAAGACAATTAAGCTTTCGTGTGCATCTTAACCATCAGCTGTTGTAAAGGGAGTTGAAAAAGGAAAATTACAACTTGAAATGCAAAAAGAGATAGTGGTCAAACCCAAGACTGACTGACCTAGAAACGCTTAAATAATCCAAAATTTTCGTGATGCCACACGAACCTCTTCAACGTGTCATCAGAATATTAATTTCTAACTTATTTGTTCCCACGTCACTCAAATATCATCTTTCGAGCCGAATGGAAGCTATTGTGATTCTTATCCATCAAACATTTTTTGCAACTTTTGGAAAAATGTGTACGACAGCTCACTGTTTGACGTGTGGGATGTTTTATTTTTAGAGTTCTGTAGTACGACTTTATGAACAAACAAAACACGTCCTTTCTTCGGTAACAATAGCTAAATGCTTTTTTCACCTTGAAATAAATTTGAAACGAACGCTTTCATTGTAATTGACATATGGTTTGAAAACTGGGTGATATCACTTGAGGTGTATCCTCGGATTTTCCCCAGTTTTAGCATGTGACGCGTGTAGACAATTGCGTGAGCAACAAACTAAATGTTTGATGGATTATAAATGGTGATATATTACGTCTCTAACCTCACATTTTAGTTTGCAAGGGTTTGCCTCATTGCAGGACCAGAAAAAGGAAACTTGAAATATTTTGAAATCAGTTACTTACGATCTTTACTCCATGATACACTGGAGTATCCACCAAAGATGTAATCTTCAACACGGACAATAACCAAAGTCGGCCCTTTGTTGTCACACATCTCGTGGAATGCAGAAGCTTTCCCACCATTTATTGTCAATGTCCAACACATAAACCAGGAAGAGGTTCTACTCCTTATAACAGGGTATAGCCATTGGTTTAGGGCTGCGATGTGCCCTTCATTGTTTCCGATTATGTATGATTGTCCTGCAACTAAACATGGAAGAGAAGTAAAGTAAGACCTGTTGATTCAGAAACAAATTGATGCCAGTCCCTGAAATTACATGTTGTTTTCTCCCTTAAAAAAAGAGCTAAAAATTCACTCACTAATACATTTATTTAATTGGAGTTTTGAAAATGATGTTTAACTAACCTTCGAAAATTAAAAATTGGAAAAATGGCTGGTAATTATGAAGGTACGGTTGAGTCGGATTAAAGCCTGTATGCTGTTGCTACAAGGATATTTCTGTCAGTGTATATCTGGGGCTCACTAGTCCAACTCCAGGAAGTTTGGGTGGGTATTCAAACTGTGCTTTTCCAGCTCTAATTAGCAGGAGTAACCCTGTCTATGCTAGGGTTCCAACTTAATTTTCACTTACCTGTAGGGATTTCATGAGTTTTCTTTTTCAGAAATCGCTTTTGGAAGAGCACCAGAGATTTTTTGTTTTATGTAGAAAGGCCCGAGGGGAATGCCATAAAAATTATAATGCAATACTTAATAATTTGGATATATCAACAAAGTTGAAATGGTAAATTAGCCACCGTAATGATTACAAAAGCTGACGTTTCGAGCGTTAGCCCTTCGTCGGAGCGAATACTTAATAATGTAGAGAGACTTCAAGATTTCAGTTTGATTGATTTGATATTAGGCGCCATTGTCAATGGAAGGGTGGCGCATGCAAGAATTGCAGAGCCTGGTACGATTTCGGTTTTCTTAGTTAATTGAGGTCGTAAAGTGTTACTTTACTGCCTCTAAAAATCCAGCTTCACTTTCTTTTTGAATATTTTTTTTATGCTGAATCGTCATATTATTCAATTTGAACAATTAAAAAAATGAGACAAAAACTTTCACGACATATATACTTGACGCTCCACAGTAAGTGTAAAACTGAAAGAGTGATACCGAACGATCTTGCATACACCAAGGCTCCTATTTGCGCCAATCCAAATTTGTTCGTAGCCAGACAAACGTAAAGAGTTCCTTGTGTGCTCTCTCTATCCATATCAACTTCGAGGCATCCATCTTCCTGGGAGTTCGCCATCATGACAGACCAGTCATCATTACGTTTCCATTCAACTAGTGGACGAGGGTACCCTGTGGCCCTGCAGCACAGGCGTACATTGGTTCCTCGATCCCTAATGACCAGCTCTGGTGGCTTGTCGGTAATTTTTGGAGGTACTGAAGGAAAAAAAATATATTATTATCATACTCGAAGCTGGTTTGAAGGCTGTATTAGTTATTAGATGATCATTTCTAGAAATGCTGATCCAAAGAAGGCGTGACATAACTGATCATTTTTAAGGCGCTGATTGGTCAGCGGCTTTCGGGAAAACACATCACTCCAGCTGAACCGTTACCTTGCTTAGAGAAACTTTC
>NC_142526.1:72500-95000 GCF_964205215.1 Stylophora pistillata | reverse complement strand
CATAATATCATCTTACTGTCCATATTGAAATATCCCAAAAGAGGATTGCAGTCCCAAAACTGTTGCATTGCTCCCTCAATACAGATATAACAACTTGGCAGGATAGTCAACACCTCCTGATAATGATTGTTTACAAAGCGTATCACGGAGTTTCTCTATTTCCATTTCGTTGAAATACTTCACGTAAGAGATCTTTGTTTAAATCTAAGTCTACAACCGAACCGTGAACCAAATGAAAGCGAAACGTAACTAGTTTAGAAACATGTTTCACGTGTGCGGAATAACGCTAATTAATTCAAAATTAGGTCTACTGAAATAAAACGCAAAAATAAAACATGGGACTGTGAGGCACGTGGCTACAGGAACTAAGGTTGAGCGTTACGTATACGAAACAGGAGCAAACAACTATCTAACTCCAATCATGATTTAATGTATCATAATTTAATGTTTCATGGTACTTGGATGGATGAAGCCTATTTTAGGACAAAAAAGAGCGAAAGATCTGCAAAGGGCCTAGCCCATCATGCACCACAGCAGATGCGCAACGGAGATAAGTGTAGTGTTTGAATATTTGTTTACTTAAAAGAAGTTTTATAAGGGTCAAACCTGGAAAACGACGACTTTCGCTGAAATGTTTGTACTAGCCAACATTCAACAGCTTTATATCTGTAGTGTTTCTTCCCCAGAGGCTACTGTGCCTTGTTAAGTTACTTGGGCCGGTAGTAAGACTACGACCCAGGGAGCACACGTTCACATTATTCACACCCATCTTTTCCCGGCAGTGGTCCAAAAAAAACTCACGCCTGGATATGAAACCATTTCTGCGTATCTCAGAACTCAAGAAACGTTTCGAGTAATAATTGCACCAGCTGATACAGCAGACTCGAGTGCGAGTCGGTCTACCTACATCAGTCAAATACGGTACTTGCATTTTGAAAACAGTGGCTTTGAAAAATTATCTCAACTATTTAGTTATTTAGTATTCTTTCCTAAGAAGGTAGCCAAGTAAGCAGTGATCTATCCCCCTCAAATACGGTCGGGTCCAAAGACATCAATGCATTATATGGCGAAATATCATAGAGCGTAGCTGATGTGCAATGACAAATTTAACATAAGCCTGTTGTCTGGTCGCACCAGACTGTTCACGCCCAATGGGAAAAGACTGACATCTAGATTTAACAAGAAAAAAGAAAGTAAACAATCTAATGTTTTGCCTATCTCCTTAATATTTCCTTCCAAGATGATAAATTTAAGAAGTGAACGACTACTTCTTATCGAAGTCCAAAGCCAATCAATGCTTTATATGGCGATATATTATTGAGCATGACTTGATATATCAAAAGGAACTCGGCGCCTCGAACTTAGAGCCTCTTGTCTACCCCAAACCAAGCTTTGCACTAGGCGAGGGACAAATTGTCATGGTATGTATGTTAACAGGAGGAGAGAATATGGTTGCTTGGCTAAGAATTAGGTTAACTTCGTCTTTTGGCCCGGACAGGTGGAATGGCTCTCAATCCACCTTAAACAAGCAAGAGGTGGTATAATTACTGTTTCCCGTTTTCTGGATCGTTTGTCGAGGTCACAGTGCACTCTTACTGAAGTTTTGAACGAGCAGCAGATATCCTTATAGGAAGAACGACACGCACTGCTTTTGCAGAGTTCACATCTTTTCTCTGCATGCAATTCGTTTTATGCCAGTTTCAAGGTAATTTCTGTAATTAATCAAACAATCTATAGCGATTAAAATAGTAAGGAAGAGAAAACAAATACGATTCAATCTCTCAGCGTCTTAAAAAATACTTATAAATCATTTAAAATCCTGACCTCTATTCAAGGCAATTGTCATCTCGACCGGTTCCTTTTCACACAAAGCCCCAAGTGTTTATAGATCATCAGTGTGGTATCAGCGATTAACGATAAAAACAGCCCTCTGAATTTCATTAAATAGGTTTGACTATAACTCATTTTGAAAACAACATACCGTCAACCCAAGAAAATTAAGTAAGAGTGCAGGGAAGTTGAAATGTTATCAACAGTAAAATACAATAATATTGTAGCAGGCAGTGGTTTTAATCACCGAACTTGGTTTACCTGTCGTTCTTTTTGTCCTAAAATGAGCTTTATCAAATGAAACAATAGTTCACTAAATAAAAATTTAACTCAATAAGGATCGGAGTTAAATAATTGTTTGCTCCTGTTTCCTATATGTAACACTTGACCATAGTTCCTTTCGCCACGCGCTTCACAGTGCAATGTTGTATTATTTCGGAGTTGTCGATTTCAGTAGACTCATTTTGAATTAATTAGCGTTATTCCGCACACGAGTAACATGTTTCTGAACAAGCAACATTAATTCCGCGAACCTTTAGTTCGCGGTTTGGTTGAAGGCTATATTTAAAGAAAGATCTCTTACGTGAAGCAATTACAGCCTCCTTTTCAACGAAATGGAAATGGAGAAACCCAGTGAAACGCTTTGTAAACACTCATTATCAAGAGGTGTTGACTATCCTGCCAAGTCATATCGCTATTAGGGAGCTTAAGCAACCACTACGAAAGGGACGACGACGACGTCAAGTAATCGCGGAGGGTCTGGAACGAGGACGTCGTTTTTAGCGGGAAAATGAAACTTAAGCAGTGAAGTTGCTCAAGGACGACGACGTCTGAAATCTTGTTTATTCTCGCTTCGTCAGTTTAAGAAATGACATCGTTCATAGACGTCCAAAACCTTCTTCTTCTCACTCATGGATCAAATTTCCACATATGTATCGAAAGTTCGAGAGTAGGTTATTCAATTCTTGAACATCAACAGTCCAAGGAATTATTAAGCTTTAGCTTTATTTACAATAATTTACGCATCGAAAAAGTTTAAAATATTAAATTTTACGCAAGTTGTTTGAGATTTAAATTCAGTTCTAAGTGTTGCTGATATAAACAAACCTATTTTGCAAAAGGTTTGTCTGATTTTCAACATGCTTTAGACTGATATGTTCTACCTTTGATGTTCCTTCCTTTGGCGAGCAAACGACGTAAGTCTGTCAATTTAATCAATGCTAGCTAGCGATCAGCACAGATAGCAGTCGTCGCGCTTCACCCAAGAATACTATTTTTTCCCGTGTGATTTTGTCGGAATAATTTTTATGGCTGTAAATCTATATCAAACATTTTGAAAATAGATTCGGAAAACCTGACAGCTATTCAAGCTCATGTTAACACACCGATCTGAAGAATTCTTTGTTGTTTAAAGCGTCTCGATTGAAGAACAGCAACACGCAAAATTTTTAAGTAGCAATAATCCAGCAGTTCCATACACAACTTTTGACCGAACGCAGAGGTGTGTTACACTGCCATTTAAAACTTTTCATTCAATAAAAATAATAAACAGCACTCTTTCATAAAATATACTCAAATAAATTTACGTGGTCGCTTTCACCGCTTGACTTGACATCTGTTGTGCGCAGGAAGGAATATGAGTTGGTGGGTTTTCGAATTTTATTTGTTTAGAAAACCGAACAGGGTGGTTTAAATCAAACGAAGAAGCGAATAAAAACTCCAACCGGCCATAGACTGTCTAAAAACTGACAATAAACCCGCACCTTTTGATGAGAAAAACTGCTTTGAAGTTTGGAAGTTCACGACGACGTGAAACAGGTCCTTCTCAAGTCGTCGACGACAAGACGACGACGGAATTCTTGGTTCGCGCTTGCGTAGTGACGTTCTTGCTACTTCCGGTCGTCGTCCTCCGTTCGTCGTCGTGGTTGCTTAAGCTCCCTATTGTGGGAGCGATGCAACAATTTCAGGACTGCAATCACATTTTGTGATACAGCAATATGAACGGTAAGATGATATTATGTTAAATAAGCTGTAGACTGGATGTAAAATGCGAAACAATTGAGTTTGCTTATGAATGTGTACATTTTCGAATAACTAACGGCACCGTCAAATCAGCTCATTTTGTCCAACTTTAAAGTTTGATGAAATCGCAAAGAATCATTACCCCAAAAAATCCTTTGGAGATCGAAAAGAACCACAGTTCGCCTTCCAAAAGCCAGATTTTCAGTCGATTATTTTATTCACCACATATTTAAATGACGGGTTACTTTTGACCCATTTTTAATCTTGTTAGAAGAGGGTCGGATAAATTCAATTAGATTGTGTAAATAAATGATCAAGAATTGCTCTAATTGCCGTCAACACATGTATTGATACTGTTTTTCAAGAATTTGTACTTTTTATCGGTCCAAGTGTTTTCAATTCGTGGCGCGACGCTCCGAGATTCGTCTGAAATTTTGAGCTTCAGAAGCGGCATTTGGCGAAATTCAGTTGTTATCGATTTTCTCCAAAAATAAATCGATATTCAGCCAAACGAAGTATGCAATGCTTTGTTTCAACATAAGGCCGATCTAACTTGAGAATATGAGCCGAATCGATTTTTTGGCTGTTGCCACCATATTTTGAAAATGTTCGATTTTTGGCCATATTTGCTCGTAACTGTTGCAAGAATACATAAAACCGTTCAAATCACCTATCGTGCTCCTGAATAAGGTCAAACAGCCGTTTAAAATTCTGTCGACTTTCCAGCGTGTGCACTCGATCTCGATGCAATGTGACACCTTCTCATCGATAATAACGCGCAAGGGCTAATGGGATACCCGACTAACCTCCTTTGTACACTCCTGGCCAAGTCGAAAGATTGGCCGTTACCTCTTGCGTGACAGCCGTGCAATGGATTGCATTACATATTTTGTCAGTTTTTAGCCCGAATTCTGACAGCTGGACGAGCTGCCTATGGCGGGCTAAGAAAGAAACTTAGAAGAATTAAACTACAAGGATAAAAATTGAGAATGACATATATTTGGTTTGTAAATATATCATACAAGACATTTTTAAAGGCCTTTAAATGGGTTGTGAAAGCTGTTCAGCGGTTCGCATTGCAATTTTGACAAAATAGCCCAAACTCTTTTAGACCTGGACGCGCCGCTTATGGCGGGCCAAGATAGAGAGTTGGAGAAATTAAAATAAAAGGATAAGGCATTAGGATGATGTATATTATGATTTGTAAGTATATATGGCAGACTTGTTCATAGGCCACTGAAGTTGACCTTTATTTTACCTCCGCGAAAGAGACGCGAAGTACTTTATTTCAACGGGTCACTATTCAGACTTAAACGTAACAACATAACGAGAAATTAATATTTTCCAAGAGATAAAAGAACCATCTGCTAGCACAAAAAATTTAAAAGCGGGATTACATCGCGTTGAAGCGTGCGAAGTTGCCGAAGCTGCATAATTTTTCATTGCTCTAAACGAGGGACAACAGCCATTTAGGCGTACTTTTGAACTTTTCGAAGAAAAAAAAGCGGGATAGAACTTTTTGACATAATTTCCGAAAAAGGTTCATTCAAAGGGCCCTTTAGAAAAAAAACGAATTACGAAATTTTGCAACTGTCGGCGGATTCTCGATATTTACGGTTAGTAGCTCTCAAGAACCCTCCTTGGTGAGGTATTTCGTCTACCTCTATAAAAGTGGTCTTCTGAATCTTTCTTCTTTTATGTTCGCTCCTTTGCCTGCCTGCTCATTGTACTGTATAGCGATACCAACGTGCGAATACTAATGCGAGTGATGTAATACGCTCGCGATTTGCATGCATATACATATATGGCGTGTGTTTAATTTATGGTGTTAGTTCTCTTCGGTTAACGGATTTGAATAAATGGATTTCATTTTAACCGCGGTATACTACACTTATCTCTCCCTCTACCCATCTTTTAAGTCAGAATTACTTTGCCTGTTTTCTGAGCACATCATTTTATCGTAAGAAATTTTCTTTCTCACCTGTCTCGCACTGAACTTCTTGATATCCAGCAGGACATAGACAGCGGTATCCATGGTCACCAAACCCCGCTTGACATGTGGCGTGATTAGCACACAGATTGCTTTCACAAGGATTCTAAAGAGATAAGAATAAAATGGACCTAGATATAGAATAAAAAAAACTGATGAATAAATAAATGAATGAATGAATAAATAAATAACACTTTACCAGAGTTTTCTTATTCTTAAATTTATCCCTTGTAAAACTGAATGTTGTTAAGTACTTACAAAAATCTCTGTGTATAAAAATCCGCTTTTGTCTTCGAAGGAATCGAAGACTTGTGAGTGGGTCATGTTATTCAGCTCGCATGTGAATGTTCCACCTTCCCGCGGACCGTAGTTGTAAGACACGCAGTTTGGTTCAAGATAGCATCTCAACTCACAAATATCCTTGTCTTGCACTTGGTCTGTCCTAATAACGTGATTTTTTAAGATCTTGTTTTTTGTTCCTTCTTTGAATTCAATCACTCGACAATCATCTTAGGAAGGAAGAAAGAACAAAGAAGCTAATGAGAAATATAAAGTGCAATGTCCTTCATTCTTCAAAGGCAGAACAGGTGGCAAGCCTTTCCATATTATAGTCAACTGAGTTATTCAGTCAAATTGCTTTCAACACGAAAGCCTTTTCTAGTCAGTCATATGCCTTTTATTTCTTCGGACCTTTTTTTCCTTTACGAGAAAGAGTCGAACCTAATACTCCTTCACTCACGATGAGTGAGGACTGATATCAAACAATTACAGTGCAGAAGATAAATAATTTAGTCTAGGGAATAGTTATACTAAAAAGAGGTGAATGCCGCCGGAATATTATGATTCTGAATCGGGTGTTGTACTCAAGAAAGGAAACAATTTTTTTTTCCTTCTGGTAATATATATTTCCATTTCTGTGGCAAATAAACTCCGGGGGATGATTTTTCATCGCACAGGGAATAACCGGATGGAGGACTGACTTCGACATACCCTTAAAACGCAAATTCGTAAGAGCCATACCTCCCATACTATTTGCTTCACACTGGTTATTTGCAGAAACACAATCCAGATAGGTAAAGAGAGCAAAGAATATGAAACGTTCCATTTTCTGCAGCATTTTTCCTGTTTAAAACATTCAAAAATATTAAGGCAATTTTACTGAATCTTGGGAAAGTAAGGCGAATTTTCTAAAACGCAGTGGCGTGCTGTTTCATAAAAAAAAACTTGTGAAAAATATATCAAGCTACCTTCGTCGTCTCATTTTTTCAATCTTTAGCAGCTTTGCCTAATTTTACTTTAGATGTCTTAACTGGACATATGTGTGTCACTAGCAGGGAATAAAGGGGTGTATTTTTCCATTTTCGCTTGCTTGAGTGTTTTCTTGCCTAAAGTACACTATGAACTGAATATGTCAATTTGAATTCACCCTACATAAAACCGTTAACAGAACTATTCTTACCTTTCAGGAAGTACCTCACTTTTAAATCTTTGGGTTGCTCTTTGTTGTTCGGTCGTCCGATTTCGTCATCACTCGTATGGTTACAGACCGAATTGGACTCTACTCAGTCCCATTACCACTACTCATCGGTTGACGCACATCAGCTATGGTTAAATAGCGAGCGAGTAGTTAAAAAAACAAAGGAGGACTCTGGGGGAGAAAAAAATCTCCCTAGCAACAAATATACCCAAATTCCTTTCCTGTGGCTTGTATATTGTTGCTTGAAAATTTGAGCCACTGCTTGAACTTAACATAACAAAACTTAATCTTAATCATAATAATGATAATCATTATCATTATTATAAATGCGAATGAGTGAAAACGGCAGGTAAGCATCAAATTTAGAACAAGCTTTCTGTGAAACTTGGCCAACTAAATTACTTTGGTGTTCCGTTGAGAGTTCGCATTTCCCTCATGACTTATAAGAATAATGAAAAAAAAAAAGGAAATTCTCACCTTTTCAGAGGAAATATGTTTTATTCTCTTTTGAAAAGGTACACCTTCGGAAAGGGATGTACCATTTCATTAATTCTTTTTCTAACGTTCAACAGCTATCATTATTAAGCACACAGGAAGTTATTAGAAAAAAAAAGATAAAATGCAGAAATCCGGTATTATCTCGGAGATTCAAATTTGAATGAAGGATTCGAGCATTCCTTGTACTCGAGCTTGACTTTCATTTTTTTTTTTTTTTTTTGTAGCTTTGAATTGAAAATAACAATTTACACGAAATCTTCTCGACAGAGGTTAATTGGCAGACTACAACCTAAAGCGACCAAGACGGCGACGACAACTAGGACGTGACAAAAAGGCGATCTGATTGGCAGAACAATGACTCAGCACTTCCGTTTCAAAACTTGCAAAACAACAACGTGGAATCACCAAAATTTGCATGTTTTTAGAGCGGAAACTTCGACGACAAATTATTTATTTACTTGGAAGTCAACATGCGTTATACTGAAGTTGAGATGTGGCGCCGTAAGTGGGAAAGCAAACACATCGATAACATTCGCGAAATTTTAACTTAAAACAGAAATTTAATTCATTTTCTTAGCAAAGTGTTCTTCATTTTTGCCGTCCTGACTGCTTAAGGACCCTAATATGATTATTTTATGAGGTAGTGATGGGAAAAATATGGAAAATGATGAAGAGGTTGTCCTGGATCGTAGGCTAGGATAATGGACATCTAGCCCTCAATTTTTATTTCTAATTAGCTGTCAAACGTTTGCAAAAATTACCGAAAAAGCGGTGAAATCATGAAAGCAAACAAATTTCAACCTCAAACGTGTTCCTTGTGAATGACCATTAACACCATGTGAATAAGACAATTAGCCGTTTGTGAACTCGAAACCACGCAAACTATTTTGTTTAGCCTCCATCGGGAGCTGGACTCTTGCAAATAACTATTCAAGAGTAAAAGGTTTTTACCTTTTAAGAAGAAATAAGTAATTTTTCTCCTGTTGATACAGGAGATACCTCTAGAAAGGATTTACTGCAGCCATGGTTACAGACTAAGTAGAAAGTTACAAATGAATAATTTAAGAAAGATATTTGAGTGAAAAGTTTTGAAATTGGGAAGAATCTCGCTGACTCAACCCTAGTTAATACGAGAACCTGTTCCAGCCATATATGAATTGAAGACTTGAGGTTCATGTTACTTTCCCCTGATACGAAAATTCAAACTTTTTGCCGTGACATAAATATTCAGAACATATCCCAACGTTTTGAATCTATTAGTTGGAGCTATGAACGTAACCGTTGGATGAGAACAAAACAATTCGGACTTATGAACTAATGAACATCTGTTCAATGTTTGTAATAAAAGCTATAATTACTTTGTTCTTTCAATTTTAAGGGAGGGGTCGCATCTGCGCCTAATTTTTTTTATGTCGCATCATAATTTGCCCCACAAATATGTCGCGAGATTTACACCACGGGAGTCATGGAGGTCGCACGTACGCGACATAAATGATATTTGAAGCAAGACTGTCAACTCTTAATATTTCACGCGCGAAAAGAGCGCCAAATATAATTTTGTAGACATGAGGCTGGTCCTAATTTTACTAGCGACATTTCTTAAATCTATGTTCAATTTGTTCAATGTACAAAACCTTATTGGTTTGAATTGAATTGAATTGAATCTTTATTAAGTCATAAGATAAATAATCACATATCCTATGTTACAACATTAAAAGAAGGTATATATATAAATTACAGAGAAAATCAAGATAAAAATTATAAGACTAGATTATGTTTAAAAATTAAGCGATTGACAAACGTGTTTTTGAACCTATCAGTGTTTATTTTAGGATGGTGGCTTGTCTCTTTCCTCAGATTGTACTTGGTTGATTTCTTTTTTGGCATTATAGCTCTTAAAGGGTGTATTGTATTATTAAAAACATTCTTGAAGATACGTGTGTCCTGTTGAACTAACAATTCATAAACATTAATGTGGTCGGATGTATACTTGCGCTTATAACATCGATCTAAGAAACATTGGATTGTTGTTAATTCGGAATTTACAGCGCCAAATACGGACAGCCCGTATAATATATTTGGTAGAACCAGATTTAGAAACAGATGGTCTATTTCGGCCTGATTGTACCCTTCTTTCCTTAAAGATCTTAAAATGATCAGGCACTTGTTTGCTTTGATTAGTTTTTCCCGAATATGTGTTATGAACCTACTGTCTTCCTGAAATGTTACCCCTAAAATAGTAAGCTCTTTTGTCTGTGGTATTCCAGACACCATCGGAAACACTATTGTACAACCTTTCTTGCGGAAAATGATTTCCTTGCACTTAGATGGATTGCTACACATACCATTACTTCTAGACCACTGGGAAAACTGATTAATCAGTGCGATAGAATTGTCATTATCACCTATCACAGGCGAGATAATGGTTGTATCATCTGCATATTTTACCAGCACGCTCTTATTGTCCAAATGTATCTCTAAATCACTGAGAAAGACATTGAACAAGTGCGGCCCGCTGACACTTCCTTGGGTGGTACCTTTGTTGACACTTTTCCATTTTCCAATAAACCCATTTCTAATGACTCTCTGCAGCCTGTCTTCCAAAAAGCTTAGATACCAGTTAACTATAAAAGGATTTAGGGGGAGTTGCTTCAATTTGTGTGAGAGGAGATCGTGTTTCACACTATCAAAAGCCTTGCTGAAATCCATAGCGAATAGGCGTACCGCTTTGCACTCTGGGATATCAAGATATTGATTGACAGTATGTTGGATAGTCAGTAGAGCATTGGTACAGCTCCCTCCCTCTATGTATGCAAACTGTGAGATCCCAGAATGTTCATCGAAGGTCTCCCTTGCGTGTGTTCCTAAGACAGCTTTCTCAAAGCACCTTGCGATGACAGGTGTCACATTTATTCCGCGGAAGTCTGATATTCCCTTAGGTATATCAACCTTCGGCAAGGGGTACAGGTCTGACTTTTTCCAAGAGACAGGCCAGGCGTGTGTTCTAAGAGACAGATTCCAAATCCTGGTGATCACTGGAACGAATAGCTCGGCGTGGTCTTTCCATATAGTATACGGGATGCCATCTGGTCCGGTTGCTGTTTTCTTTATACGCATAAGAGAATTCAGGACTTGTCGCTCTGAGATTTCTGGGACTTCCTGATCTTCACTAATCTCCAGAGGTGTTGGCTTTCTGTAGGCGTGGTCAGTACATAGGTCACCAAAGTAGTCATTTAACGCGTTGAGTTCGTAGTGGCCAAGAGATAGAGAAATCACCGGCTTGCGGCGCTGAGATGTTTTATCCACTTTTTTCCACCAATCCCGAGTTCCAATAGAGGCGATAAAGTCCCTTCTGTTTCTGAAAATCACTTCAGAGATCCTTTTATTCATAACTTTAAGACGGTCTTGATTACTGAGTGATATGCGTGATTTGGCTCGTATCATCGATCGAACGAGCGGAGTCATCCAGCCCGGGTCTCTTGAAGACATGCGCACCGTTTTCAGAGGCATGCAGCTATCCAGGTACCCTAGGATGGTATTTTCGAGCCTACCAACCACTTCATCGACATCAGTTTCCTGTATCATATCATCCCAGTTTTCCTTCGCTAACGCGATATACAGATCACGCTTTCTATGAGCCCTTTGGTCACGCACGTATACTTTACGGCGGATAGGTGGAAGCTTTATACCGGGTGGTAAAATAACTCCCATGTGATCCGTCTTGGAGAGCATGTGAAAGGGATAGCACTTTGAAAAGAGATCCGTGCGGTTCGTGAAACAGTTGTCCAAACAAGAATTCCCTCTGGTGGGAAAATTAACCAGAGCATTCCAACCAGACATTTCTTCGAAGCGTTTGATATTGTCATGGAAGTGTTAGGAATTTATTTATTAAATGTAAATTATTTTTTTTTATTCTCTTAGGATCAGTGTAGTTCGTGATTATTTGTATCTGTTACGTAATTTTTATTCTTCACTTGTGTAAACTGTTGTGTAATTAACCTTTATTGTGTATATCAAATAGTTTTCTTCATTCTTTTCGGGCACCTTGCGTCCATGTGTATTTAAGGATTTGGGTGGTTTGGTACGGGGTGGCTTTTTTTTGAAGAAGTGAGGTGAAAGTTTGTGGGTTACGAGCGAAGAGCGTGGAAAAATTTGAGTCGACGGAGACTCGGCACAGTATCATTTCTGAGAAATTCATTCAGAATAATCGTTCCATTTCACGGTAGAAAACCATTTGCGGGGGAACGGGTGTGCAAAGAATCTACCAGACTGTGAGCTAAAGGAAGAAGAGATAGTAACTAATTCAATAACAAGTCTGAGCGAATCAAGTTACGAGAAGTAAAAAGTTGAAAACTGCAAAGTTGTCAGAAGACGAAGCAAAGTTGAAACGAAGGAAACGAGCAAAGTTGAGAACTGGTGAGACAGGAACCTGGTTGGAGAAACGGGAGTTTGGTTTGGCAGGGCACTGTTTGTTGGTGGAGCGTGGTGATTTGTGGACAAGAGAAGAACACGGACGCGGGCGTAAGGTGAAACCCAACCGAACTGAACTAAAAAAAAAAAAAACCTTTTTTTTATCTTAATAGTAATAATCTTGTAAATAGTTTTAGTGTACTGTAGTTTAAGTTAGCGTATTCCTGTAAATTAATTAGATCATTGTATTATCGTTATTGTTAGTCGCTTTATTGTTTTAATTAGCATAATAAATATCTCTAGGCCTACGTTTAGTTGTATTGTGGCGTGTGTTCTCGGACTCGTTTATGTTCTGTGTTTTGTTTGTGTTAGGGGGCACCCACCTTTGTGGCGCGGATTCGTCACAGATATCCAGTTTGTTGACATCGCCACCGCACAACACAACTGTTTGTGGATGTTTGTCTAGGATATTATCCACGGTATTTACAAGATGATTCATTAGATTGTTGTACGCATTGTACAACATTCGCCAAAGGCAAATGTTGGCTCTTGCCGCTCTAAGCCGACGTCGACGAATGCAGTGAAGAAGAAATCGCCAACTTAGATTTTGGAAAAAAATGTGCGAGGCAAAGGGTGAAAACGAGCCATCCCCATACTGAGAATAATCAGGTGAATAGTGCAAATTTCTAAATCGCCATAGGGACCAGATAAAACGTTTGTCGAGAAAACCTGTGACTAAAATATTGAACCGATAGCTAGCTGTGCACACGTGTTGTCTTTGCAGAATTGCGAAATTCCAAATTTTTGCTAGTATTTCAGATTTGATCGAAGTTGGGACAGAAGAAAAACAAAAATTGTTATTTTAAGGCGATAAGACGAGATATGGCCTGCCTCGAGGGGCATATGGTATTTCGTGGACTGGACTGGACTGGAATAGTAAAACGCGGACTAGTAAAGCGCGGACTAGTAAAACGCGGACTAGTAAAACGCGGACTAGTTAAACACGGACTAGTAAAACGCGGACTAGTAAAACGCGGACAAGTAAAACGCGGACTAGTAAAACGCGGACTAGGAAAACGCAGACTAGTAAAACGCGGACTAGTAAAACGCGGACTAGTAAAACGCGGACTAGTAAAACGACAACAACAAAAAAAAACAATTTCATACGAAGGCGATCATAAGACTTAATGGCAAGCCAATTTAGTAAGTGACAATCCCTGTTTGACCTTTAAGCTGCAAATGGGTTTGACATGCGCCAGATACAAACTAATTTATAAGTTTAGGCTGAGAAAGAATTTATTCAGCACCAGTTCAAAATCCTAAAATACACTTTCGTCGTAAATTTCACGGCAGAAACGCAGGAATTCGATGAATAAAAGTCGCATTAAATCTCCTTGTGTCTAGGTAGAAAGAGTCTCATTGACTTCAGCTTTTCGGTGGAAGAAACACCGATTTACACACGCCATTACAGAAAACAAACAAGCAGACTGACAACTCCCGGCCAAAACACATATTTGCATTCACTTACAATTTGACTTTCCGTGAAATTTTAAAACGGAACAGAGGTAAAAGTTCGAAGATTAATCGACGTTGGAAATAAAAAATACTTTCCGTAAGATCTCTAACTGTTTTTCTTTTTACGAGAAAGTCGTCGCATGATAATTTAACTCGTGTGTGTTTGTCATACCGGTACTGCTGTTTCTTCAAAAGCGTATGCTTCTTTCTTCTTCAATTGACAGGTGTCTTATCGTGACAGTTGCTTATCAAAAAATGTTTCGTCGGAAACATTCTCTTTAACTTGAAGAACGCTTGTTTTCTTTATAACTCACTCGCCATCAAATTGCGAAGTTCAAGGAGGATTTTCCCGTAATTAAACTCGTAATTGTAGCCCTAAATCATTCGGGTTCTTCTAGCAATCATTGTTTTTATGCGTTAGAAAAAGATAAAAGTGTTATTCACCAGCATAGGTCGGTCCGTAACGGGAACTTCTGAACTGTTCGTATATTTCTGAACTGTTCAAAAATTGGTGTAGCATCCTGGATTCTTTAAGGCTCGGGTCGCATTACGACCGAATTGTTTACTCTAGGGATTAAACTCTGTCAACACAAGCATTTTCTAATGCGACCCAATTTTTGCGGTTTCCTAAAAGTTTCAAAATTCTAAAAATTATGAAAGACGCCGGTGTGCCTGGGTGGGGCTGACCGATTTTGCCAAATTTTTTTGAAACGAAAGAACCCGCGTCCGTTGCGGACAAAGTTGTCATTTGTGCGTGTGTGAAAAAAGATAAAACCAAAAAGAGCGGGAAATTTCTCCATTTCTCAATTTCTCCATCTGTCCATCAGCAAAACAAAAGCAAACCTTTGATTTTGTTGTTGTTGTTAAATAGCTGAAAACAAAAAGACTATAATCGCCATGCAAAGTGTTCTGTTTCGCCGCATGGTTAGTTCGGGGGAACGTTTATTTTTGCCGGATGTGAGACTGACTCCGTGATTGACGTTTCCATTTTAACCCGGTTGAAATGCGATCCTAATTAATGTTGTCAATTTAATTTTTGTTTTCCCGTTAAAAAAATTTGGTTTTAGGTTTTTCGAAATCCGGCCCCCCTAAGTAAAATTGTCTTGACTCAGTTGCATTAGAAAACGAAAATTGTCGGCTCGCGTCTCCTCAAATGATTGCCAAAAGAGCCCGAATGAATCAGGGCTACAATTACGAGTTTAATTACGGGAAAATCCTCGTTGAACTTAACAATTTGATAGCGAGTGAGTTATAAAGAAAACAAACGTTATTCAAATTAAAGAAAAAGCTTTCGCCGAAACACTTTTATTTCTAAAGGTTATTAAAAGGCTTCCGAGCAAATTTTGAAACATTTTAAAGAAGAAAGAAGCATACGCTTTTGAAGAAACAGCAGTACTGGTATGACAAACACACACGAGTTAAATGATCATGCGACGATTTTCTCGTAAAAAGAAAAACAGAGATCTTACGGAAAGTATTTTTTATTTTCACGGAAAAGCTGAAGTCAATGAGACTCTTTCTACCTAGACACAAAGAGATTTAATGCGACTTTTATTTATCGAATTCCTCCGTTTCTGCCGTGAAATTTACGACGACAGTGTATTTTAGGATTTTGAACTGGTGCTGAATAAAATTCTTTCTTAGCCTAAACTTATAAATTCGTTTGTATCTGGCGCATGTCAAACCCATTTGCAGCTTAAAGGTCAAACAGGGATTGTCACTTACTAAATTGGCTTGCCATTAAGTCTTATGATCGCCTTCGTATGAAATTGTTTTTTTTTTGTTGTTGTCGTTTTACTAGTCCGCGTTTTACTAGTCCGCGTTTTACTAGTCCGCGTTTTACTAGTCCGCGTTTTACTAGTCCGCGTTTTACTAGTCCGCGTTTTACTTGTCCGCGTTTTACTAGTCCGCGTTTTACTAGTCCGTGTTTTACTAGTCCGCGTTTTACTAGTCCGCGTTTTACTAGTCCGCGTTTTACTAGTCCGCGTTTTACTAGTCCGCGCTTTACTAGTCCGCGTTTTACTAGTCCGCGTTTTACTAGTCCGCGCTTTACTAGTCCTCGTTTTACTAGTCCGCGCTTTACTAGTCCGCGTTTTACTAGTCCGCGTTTTACTAGTCCGCGCTTTACTAGTCCGCGTTTTATTAGTCCAGTCCAGTCCAGTCCAGTCCAGTCCACGAAATACCATATGCCGCCTCGAGGCAGGAAATCGGCTTTTTAGATCTTTAGGTCCTTCGGACATATATGTCTGGTTGCGACAAAAGGGTCGTACTTGTCGCAAGCACGCGATGACAGATTTTATGTCCAATGTAAACACCAAAAGCGTACGTGCGACCCCTGCCTAACTCGACCTCAACTTATGACTTATAAGAATATTCGTAATATAGAAAAGCTTTACCTCTCAAAAGAAATATATTTTATTCTCTTGAGAAAGGTTCACTTTCAAAAGGGATGCACTGTTGTGTTATTTATTAACGTACTATAGTTACCACCATTATACGAACAGGAAATTAGAAATTAAGAAAATAAGTAAAAAGATAAAATGCAGAAATCCAGTGTCATCTTGCAGACTCCAACAGGGTTAACTCAAAGAAACCTTGCACTCGAGCTTGACTTTTTTTTTTTCAGCAGACGTTGATGGGCAAAATACAGCTCGACTTTCCTAGATGACCATAACAAAAAAATGTCTTAGGGAATGAATATATTTTTTCCTCTTGAGACAGCGGACACATTCAGAGAAGAATTATACTATTTACGCACTGCAGCTGTGGTTATCCTGTAAATAGAAAGTTGAAAATGAATAAATAAACTAATTAATGGAGGTAAAAAAAACGACACAGTAGAATCTCGTTGACTCGCACACTGGTTCCGGCCATTTATGACTTCAACTGGATTTGACTTTCCATTTTTTACATTTGTAATGGTATGCATGACGAACTCATAAAAAGTGGAAATGCAAATAACAACTTATTACAATCAGTGTACGCCAGGAGCAAGGATATTTGCTTAAAGGTTTGTTGCAGTGCTGCTCTAGTTAGCTGAAGTATCTTGCTTGTGAGCTTTGAATTAGCCAAATTAGTTGAACATGTAGGTCACTATGCGGTTCAACTCTTCCATGCCCAAGATGTATTTAGTAATTCCCTTTGCTGTCTACCATACAGTTTTTATGATGTTAGTTTGGATAATTTGGTATTGGATCAACTAATAATTCCCCATTAATTAGTGTTTTTGTTTATTCTCATGATTTGTCTGCTTGATTTTTATAATTGAAGGAGAAATTCTGTCT
Source organism: Stylophora pistillata (assembly GCF_964205215.1). Classification (NCBI taxonomy): domain Eukaryota; kingdom Metazoa; phylum Cnidaria; class Anthozoa; order Scleractinia; family Pocilloporidae; genus Stylophora; species Stylophora pistillata. The sequence continues at coordinate 77,974 of NC_142526.1, read as the reverse complement.
TGATCACTCATAGGAGTTACAGGGTTTAGGTATCCTGTTAGAAAAAAGGTAAGAAGCCAAGCAGCCCATCCAGCTGAAGTTTATTCAGGTTTCTGTAGCGTGAAGTGACCAGGAGTTTTACTACTCTCTTGGATGGGATGCTAGTCCATGGAAGGTGACTCCCAAACCTTCCACCCCACATAAATTTGTTGGATTTCCCTAAAAAATTCACCGATATCCATTTACCCACTCTTAAGTGGAAAGTAAAGATTCTTGCTCAAGAAAACAATCAGAGCATATGTTGAACAAAATGGATATTACGCGCTTAAAATTTTTTTTGCTTCTTTAGTAATCGAGGTTGTACATTGTATGCTTGATTTTGTTGCCCACTGACTTCAGTGTTTGCTCTGTCCTATGGACTCATTTTTCTGAGCGGCAACTAACTAACGAACCTATAAGGAACGTTATTTTGACATGATTTATTCTTTTTTCCTTGTTTTTCATTTGTATAGGGCTTTGAGAAATCATTATTTACCAGTAAATCTTACAGAAAAGCACTGGAGAGACATAAGCGGACATTCAACACCGTAAGGGTGATGACTTCCCTCAGATGCACTAATTTGGCCAATTGAACACTAGATACAAGTCTAACTTGTCTAAATTGATTTATTACTTCAAAAATATTTCCTACTCGTCTAATGATTTCAAAGGAACCTGTAACATAGCTACTTTCCGTATTTTCTTTTCAATGAAAAGAACTGTTCATTTTACAGATGCATACATTCCGCCTTCTGTTTGCGTGGAGAGATAACATTGCACGAGAAGAGGATGAAAGCTACGCGTGAGGTTAAATTTGCAGAAAAATAACTCATCTGGCTGGTCGAATGCGTTACTCAGTCAACAAACTTTGTTAACTAACGTTATCTTTGTTTCTTTGAACCGTTTATCAGAACATCTCTTCTTCTGGCGCCTCATCACAAGTAGATTCAGGAAGCACAACGAGGCAAGATGTTCTGGTAATCACTGTTTGTGTATGACTCTTCTTTAATCCCTGAAATTGCAATGGGTTGAACCTGTCTATAGCAGTAAGTTTTTTTTTTCTGGTACAGTTGAGCCCTAAAGTTTCTCAACCGTCGCTGTATGATTCAGACAATAAACCAGACTTCCCAACTGTTAACGGTGAGAAAAATCTTTTTTTATTATGGTCTTTTTTCTCGTAATTGTTATGATTTCTGTCAAACCCATTTGATTCTACCCTTTGTTTTTCTAGGAGGCTCCACCACTGTTAGTCACTCACCGAGTTCATTTGGTCGAGTTTTTGTGTCCGGACCCGCTGTTATCGAAGCAAATCCTACTATATCGCTATTTAAGGTATAACTGAAACTTTGTTAGAGAGGTCTTTTTCTATCGATTCTCAGCCCCTTATTTTCCTTGTTTTGTTTTGATTGTTTGTTTTTACATCCGTTGGAAGTGAGTTATGTTAGGAAATACATGTAGACCATTGCATATTTAATTTAGCTGTATATTAATTCATTATGATGGGACATGCACGTGACTCTGGAGTTGATTATTGTTACACTGTTTATGCAGCACATGTGTGTAATCCAAAATACTTCTTTAATTTCTTGTTGTAACGTTCGTGAAACTACCGCCGTCTTTGTTAGTTTAATGAAAATATGATTGATATATTAAATTTATTTTAATTTTTTTTTTTCAGATTGTGGAAGATGACCAGAATACTGGCGGGCAGAGTAAAGCAGAAAAAATAAAGGCTTCATTTCAAAATCCTTTTCAAAAGGTTTGTTGTCACTTGGTATGAAGTTTTTAAGTCGTTTGATTGCTTTTAATGATTTGTTAAACTAAATAATTTACTAACGCCAAAGAATGTTTCTGTAGTTCCTCCCGGTGAAAAGCCGCTCGGAGACAACAGAAGGTCGTGCACTTGTTGGTGACCTGCAGAGTGACGAGCGAGCGAGCAAGGTGGTTCCCTGTGTTGAAAGGAACCCCTTCCGAATATACTCTGAGCCTTACCAAATGAACTTATCCCATTTATTTTATTTCCTTGAACATGAACCACAACAAAGGATTGGCTCTTGCCTCTCTTTAGCACTTATACCATAAAGAGAAGAACAGTTATAGCAACGATAGAAAAAGCGTTTTTTTGCAGAACAATCACATAGTCCTTCTCTTTTGAAATACATATTTTATTCAATAAGAGTTATTTCTGCTGCTGCGGTTACGGCTTGTTAAAATTCCAAAGTTTTCTCGGTTACTGTGGAGCAAGCTTTGTTTACTTAATTCTCCATTCTGCAGTCTTTATATTTCTTGCATTATGTCGCTTGGTAACCTCGAATGCTAAACCTCTCTTAAATCTTCTTTCCATCAGATAAACCAACAGTGGAGACAAGCGACGCAACTTGCTTCTTCATCGGCATCATCAGGTAACACATTTAGACTGCTCTAAAGATATCGACCTCGGAAACAGGGATAATGTTGTAAACAGGAAACAACAACAACGTAGGTTCTCTTTGTGTTAGTGACAGGTTATCTTGGTCCAGATGTGTTCAGTGAGAGTATTTGTGTTTAAGTTGTTAAGCTAATATTCAGAACCGACTGTTGGCCAGAAACATCCTCACACAGAAAACGGAGACACGTCTGACTAGGACTTCCTTCCTCTGAGAGACTGGGTGAGCACTTTTTTCACAACACATTTAAATTACTTGATAACACTTCTAGCTTGAGAAGTTTAAGTAATTTTTTGGTTTCTACATCTCTTTGTTTACAACTAGGCTACTGGAAAGTCAACTAAAAAGAAAAGAAAAAAAAAAAGAGTCCGGGGACTCCAGCCCATCGACGTTTCATGACAATAAAAACAAAGAGATGTCTTCTTCTGAGTTAGTTTCTCAGCATGACAAAGAATTTGTGCCTGTCAGCTACTCAGATGTGGACTATTCAACATTTTCAGGTAAGAACTAAAACAAAACAAAAACAAACAAACAAACAAGAAAACAGACAAAAACAAAACAAAAACATTTTCAGGTACGAACTCAAAATGTCAGAACCGTTCCCCAACGGATGTATGTGAGTTTATTCCAAAACTATATGATTTTCAATTTACTCCCTTCATCCCACAAGGAGCTCCTACGAACTCATTTCGTGCCCAAACCCCAGTAGGTTAGTAGAACAATTGTAATGGTATCACGGGACAGACTTATTAAGGGAGTAGGTTTATGGAAATAAAATATTTATTGATTCTTTGTCATCAGGAGATGTTCCAAAGGCGACGAAAGAAAAGGCAGTCATTTTCAATCCCTATAACTCTTCAGAAGACTCCAAGGTGAGTAGGCGATGATACAAATTGTGCTAAGAACGTATCGTTCTTAAATTGGACTTTGAAAATCGTCGATAACGTTAGGTAGTTTTATTCGATTAAGTATATTTTCCATATCTCTTGAACAGTCTAAAGGTCCAAGGTCCAAAGTGCACATGAAATCGGGACACAGAAGTTTAACGTTTTCTTCCAAAAAGTAAGTGATTTAGAAGTGTTTTGTAAGAAAAGAAACAGCTTATGCTTCAGTAGACCGGAGTAAGCCAATTGCAAAGACCCCCCTACTACCTCGTATTTTTTTTTTTTAGTTTTACATCCAACGTATGAATGGAACTCTCTATAGCAATTTCCTTTTTTCAGTGTAATACGGTTTGTTATCTATTTGTTCCAAGAGGCGTTTTTGATAGGAAGGCCGGTTGTTTATGTTTTAGTTCAATTTTATCCTTGCTTCAAATTTTATTTTCCTTTGTTTCAAACTCATTACCGTACATTAACATGACCGAGAACAAAAGAAAAGAAAATTTGAACCAAGTGTAAAATTGAACTACAACATTTACACTAGGTCTAACCCAAACCACAGTTTTTTAACATTTGGTTGGCATCAGGTTTTCTCTTTAGGAGGGTTGATTTAATTGAATAGATGTCCTTACATGGTTAGCTTTTGGCCTTCTTGACACTGTTCACAAAAGTAAATGTTCAGATAAAAGGTTCAGCTAAATTGAGAATTGTTTAGGACGCGGTTTTGTTTGACAAAGGCTAAACTTTGTTTGAATGATCGGCCCTAAATACCTATAAGTTATGAAGACTGCATGTAGAGAGCAGGGAGGGTGCTGTGATAGGGCTTTTAGCCGAGTTCCGAGTTTGATTCCCGACCTCGCATCGCATGGGCTTTCTTCTCTTGTTTCTTTTCCCATGCTTCCTTTCAGTTTTTAATAACCAACATTCATAATTCCAATTCTACCCGGAAACAGAAGGCGAGAAGCCACCTTATGGGTAATTGGAACTGCCATCCTTTTTTATTTGATTCCACGTAGATTTAAGTTGCCCACGAGGAAAGAATTGAGATTTATAACGTTGTGCTTTTACCTTTTATAGCCCCACTAATCAGAAGCAAAAGTGGCCTCGAAGATGACAGCAGTAAGCCCACGTTGTAGTTGGAGGAAAATAATTTGTGCCAATTTTTAAACTGACTTGGTTTAAATTTTTGGTCGGCAACTGAGTTCCAGTCACTAGTTTTATGAATTCTTCACTTGATTTGATTGAAGGAGAGACCAGATTTTATTGCTTAATGGCCTCACACGATGAACTAAATAAACAAGTGCTGTACAAGGAATTCAAGAAAGTGGACTCAAAACTTTTATTCCTTTGAAAGAGAAATTTTACTGCCATTGTAGAAATCCTCTTTTGCATTAAACAGCAGTTCAATTTACCTGTCAAACCGAGTGCGTGCTAGACTGAGGAGAGGGGCGTAATTACATCACAGCTACTCAACGCCCTACTTAGTTGCTTGCAGTGCGTCCATGTGAAAGATGACTTGCGAGTAGGCCCTCATTATTAGTGCTGTAAGACGCACGTTTCGCCGCCCACGGGAAGATGTAAGACGAGCCCAGAAGAGTATCGAGGGTCTGGCACTTACTCTCCCACGAGTGAAGAAACACTCGTCTCGAAGCGTTAGATGGAGGATTGCTCGCAGGCTAGGTGAAAGACAACTTGACAACAAACCATCTGTATGTGATCACCAAGAATACATGCAAAAGGAATTATTGAAAACTTGCTTCCAAGCAATTTTTGTTTTGTTTTTTCTAATATTATTTCGTGAGGCGTATTTGAATTTAATTTGCTCGTGTGCTCCCCAAAGTTAGTCTCTTCACCGAAGATAGCCAATCAAAATTACAAACAATGGAATAATAATTTGAGTCCATCAGTGACCATAGTTATTTCCAGTCTTTGCCATAACTCCCAGAGTAAATGATATATATATTCATAATTCATAAGCATTAATACCATGGTGCTCCTTAAATCGTGAGATTGATGTATGTGAAATTTCTAAGAGTGTCAGGTATTGAAGAAGGAAAAAAAACAGAAGAAATGAAGCCCCAGTTTGTTTTTGTTAGTGTTTTTACATGGAGGAGAAAGTTTCTTAATTCGTATAAAGCTACGTTTATTC
>NC_142526.1:0-67500 GCF_964205215.1 Stylophora pistillata | reverse complement strand
TTTTGGCCGTGTTGTCATGTGTTTCGTAGAAGCGGCAAGCGTGAGTAAAAGCCCGACCCCTTGCTTTGCACTCGTGCCTCAGAGTGCGGTGGGACTCACTCTCACGCATGCCACTCCTGCGCCCCTAATTTCTCGGAGTTGCGCGTCTATTCCCGAGGTCCCTTGGGTCTAGTGAACGTGGGATTCCATTTTGACCGCGTTGTCATGCGTTTCGTGAAAGTGGCAGCGTGAGTACATGCCTCACCCCTTGCTTTGCACTTGTGCCTCAGAGTACGGTGGAACTCACTCTCACGCATGCCACTCCGGCGCCCCTAATATCCCGGAGTTGCGCGTCTATTCCCGAGGTCCCTTGGGTCTAGTGAACCTGGGATTCCATTTTGGCCGCGTTGCCATGCGTTTCGTGGAAGTGGCATGCGTGAGTACAAGCCTCACCCCTTGCTTTGCACCTGTGCCTCTTAGTGCGGTGGGACTCACTCTCACGCATGCTACTCCGGCGCCCCTGATTTACCGGAGTTGCACGTCTACTCCCGAAGTCCCTTGGGTGTAGTGAACCTGGGATTCCATTTTGGCCGCGTTGTCATGCGTTTCGGGGAAGTGGCATGCGTGAGTAGAAGCCTCACCCCTTGTTTATTTCACAGAAACATTGGCTCTAGTCGAAAACTCGACTAACCAGTAAAGGAGAGGTTTTCTGCAAACAGAAAACACGCTTAAAACAAACGAAATTACAACATTAACAACTGAAATGAAAACTCACCGACTGTTCGAGCTTAGGGTTTTCAAACAACGACAATAAACGGCAACAAAACATTCTTGAGATGAACGCGACGATTTTTCCTTTCAAAGCAAATGGGGGATTGGCCGGATGTTTACGTAAACATAGGCCCGCAATTGGAGCTACACCGGCCCCTTAATAAAATCCACACAAACTATTTCATTAACAAAGGCTATCTGCGACCAGTGCGATTTAATGTGAAATAACGCGAAGCTACTCTATACAAGCAATATAAACTAACTGTCCATGTCATCAGGTGCCGGCGTGAATACACCTAATTATTTTGTCGTCCATATAGATCCACACCAGTTCAAAGTATGTTGCAAATGTCAAATGCCATGCCATTGTTGGTCTGTAAGGTTAGATCAGAGTCTGCGTCGAATGAAACTTTGTAACGCTGCACAGACACATCCATAACGTCAAGGTGCTACATACAGGTGTGATCAAAGAATCACCGGATGATTCTAACTAGGAATTTGACAATTCAAGACGACACAGCTTCGTAATTGGTCGTACGAGGGTAGTCACTGTCGTTTTCACCTCCCTCTGTCTTTGGCGCTTCGCGCGGGTCATGACGGTGAAACTGGTCTTGACTCTTGCAGAACGCACAAGCCAATCTTCATTAGGAAAAACTTCAATGATTCGCGCGTGTGGCCACTGTCCTCTAGGAAAGTTTTTGTCCGCTAACAGAACGACATCTCCCACTTTCAGATTCTCCTTTGCTTCATTCCACTTCTTTCGTTCTTGAAGGGTCGGGAGGTATTCACCAATCCACCGTTTCCAGAAGAGATTTGACAAGTATTGCGTTTGTCTCCACTGGCGTTGACAGTACAGATCTTCTTTGTCGAAAATTCCTGGGGGCAAACTGGAACATGGTCGCAAGTTTAGAAGATGGTTTGGGGTCAACGGTTCTTCATCCATAACATCATCACTGTTTCGCGTCAAGGGTCTACTGTTGAGGATGTTAGTCGCTTCAGTCAGCACAGTGTGAAGCACTTCGTCACAGACCACTTGTTCCTTCAATAAGGCCTTCAAGATTTGGCGTACGGACCTGATCATTCTTTCCCATGCCCCTCCCATGTGGCTTGCCCCAGGTGGATTGACGATCCACTGAATTCCTCTTTGAGCACAGAATCCATCGATCCTTTGCTGATTCCATTCTTCAATCGATTCTTTCAACTCCTTGTCTGCTTTAGTTAAGTTCGTTCCACAGTCGCTCCTGATTTCCTCGGGACATCCTCTCAGGCAAATGAATCTCCTCAATGCATTGATCATAGAATCTGTATTCAAGGTATTTGCAACCTCAATGTGTATGGCCCGGACTGACAAGCACATGAAAATACATCCATATCTCTTGACTCTACTTCTTTTCTGCTTTACTTCTACGGGGCCAAAAAGATCCACCCCGACGTATGTGAATGGAGGTTTATGTGGGGTGATCCTGTCTTCAGGTAACTTTGCCATGAACTGCTCTCCGGTGGGTGCCTTTCGTTTTTGGCAATCAACACACTTTCTCACTACACGTCGTACTGCAGAGCGTCCCTTTATAACCCAAAACCTTTCTCTCAGTGATGATAGCACAGATTCCTGGCTCATATGGCCCACATTCGTGTGGTTGTGCTGAATAATTAGTTCTGTCACATGGTTATCATTGGGTAGAATGTAAGGATACTTCAAATCTCCTTTTACAGGAGCACTCTCTAGTTTTCCACCAACTGCCAGCAACCCATTTCTTAACTTAGGATTCAATTGGAATATCGAGGCGCCCTCCCTCTTTAGTGTCTTCTTCATCAACCGTTTGTTTGCGCCAGGCGAGATGTTACCGAGTACCTCAAACACCTTTGGAAAGGTAGCTTTCTGGACCTGTCGAACAATTCCCTCTTCAGCCTTCTGCAGCTCAAGTGCGGTTAGTTTTCCAACTACGTTTCCTGAACTAATTAGAGGAGATGCATCGTCTACCTCCTGCTTGCAAACTTTGCTCTGGAGAAACCTCTTGTAGCGTAAAATCCAAGCAAACGCTTTCTTCAATTTCCACCATGAAGAGTAGTAATGTATCAAACCTCCTATTGAATCTTGTACAGCAACAGTGGTGTAGATTCGGCTTTCCTTTCTTACTTCAGGATCGCTATCTTTCAAGGGGGGCACCTCAATCACTGCTGGCCAACAGGATTCTTCCTTCCTAAGGAACGCTGGACCACTTAACCACCGCTGGTTCTTGATCATCTCATCAAGCCTCAAGCCTTTGGATGCGTCGTCTGCTGGATTCTCATCTCGGTTGACGTATCTCCAATCTGAGGTGGATGATATGCTACGGATCGTGGTAAGGCGATTCGACTCAAAGGTGTGAAACCGCTTGGTGTCATTTTTAAGGCATTTCAATACGGTAGTAGAATCCGTCCAGTACTTCACTCGATCTATCAAGATTTCCACTTCTTGACTTATGATCTGGTACAGCCTAACTGAGATAACCGCTGCTGATAATTCTAACCTTAGAATCGTGATTTCATGGATGGGGGCCAGCCGTGCCTTTCGCATGACAAAGCTGCAATGGATGTTGTCGAAAACGTCAACAAGGCGTAGATAGGCTACTGCTTCATACCCTGCACGGGATCCATCTGAGAAAATGTGCAGCTGAACTTTCTTTGTCTCGCCAAAGTCCTTCGGCTTAAAACATCGTTCGATTTGGAATGCTTGTAATTTTGGAAGTTCTTCTAGCCCGTAACCACTGAACCCTATCTTGTTCACCAATGACACCGCCCCATCCCACCTTCTTCCCACAAAGTTCTTGTAGTAATAGCTTGGCCTTCACTATGAAGGGGGATATAAAACCAAGTGGATCAAATAATGAACTAACAACTGACAACACTCCACGTCTAGTCACTGGCTTCTCTTCCAGTAATCGCTAAATTTTGGCTGACACCTCCCAGATGAATTTGTCAGTCTCTACGTTCCATTTCAAACCAAGCGCACACGCTGTGGGCAAATCTTCTATGTCCAAGTTGACCACTGAACTTGCTCTTTCACATTGTGGTATTTCAACCAACACCTTCCGGTCATTGCTAAGCCATTTTGTTAACCTGAAGCCACCTTTCGTCAGCAATTCTCTTTATTGTGAAGACAGCCTCATTGCAATCTCTGGTGAACTTACAGACTTCTTCAAATCGTCGACATACTTGTTTTTCTTCACAACTTGGACTGTCACATGGTCGAATTCTGATTGATAAATTGATGCTGTTCTCTTGAGGCAAAAGTTTGCACAAGATGGAGAAGAGCTCGCCCCAAATAGGTGTTTCACCATGCAGTACTCTCGCGGTTCCTCGTTGAAGTCTCCATTGGGCCACCATAAGAATCTCAACGCATCCCGGTCTTTAGGCTCGACGTAAACTTGATGAAACATAGCCTCAATGTCGGCTGCTATGGCGATAGATTCTTGGCGAAATCTGATCAATACTCCTACTAAAGGATTCGCCAAGTCAGGGCCTTGTAACAATTGCTGATTAACGGAGGTTCCATGATACTTTGCAACACAATCAAAGACCACTCTCACTTTTCTTGGTTTCAACGGATGGGTCACAGGATGGTGCGGAAGGTACCAAACTGGACAATCTCTCACGTCTAACTCTTCCCTTCGAACTCTCTGGGCATGCCCACTAATTATGTACTCTTGCATCGTACTTCGGTACTTCGTAAGCAACTCTCCATCTTGAAGCAGTCGTTTCTTCAGAAGCTGTAACCGTTGTTCCGCCATTGGTTTATTGTTGGGGAGATAAGGCATTTCTCCCGCCATGGCAGAGCAACTTGAGAGTGGTCACCCACTCCTTGTAGGGATTGTTCCATCTTGTCTAAGGCTTTGTTGTCCTCAATGGATGGTAGGGTATCTATTCCAACGGAAGAGTCACCAAAATCTGTTTTCCAAAGTCGCTCGAGTTGGCGATGTAAGATTTCATCATCTGTGTGGTGTTTAGCATTTTCCTTTGGCCGAAGGACATTCACATGAATTTGAAGCCCTTCTTCGTTGTTTTCTGGGCCTTTAACGCTACTAACAGCTTGCTCCTGCTCTTTAATGACATCTGCGTTTCTTTCCATTAAACCAGTTTCACTATCAAGGCGACTTCCATTACACAAATGTTCAAACGGCTCAGTGTTGGCGTGGACTCCCCCTTGCCTCCACTGACTTTCCTTCGTGCGGACAAAATTCACTGAGCAACCGTGATCTCCTTTCTGACCCTCCATTGGACCCATCACTGTCCATCCCAAGCTGTATCGGATAGCTATCGGCTCATCGTGGCCACCAGATTTACATTCAAGTGGAAGGAACAGGCCAGGATTCTCTTTGAGCCCAATCAACAGCAAGACTTCTCCATATTCTAGCACTGGAATGTAAATGTCTCGAAGATGAGGCCGCCAAGTAAGGTCTTCTGTCTTCGCTATACAACTTATAGAAATTGGCATATCATTGAATGTTTTCACATTCAACAATTCGACAGTAACTGATTCATCCAAGGACTTCACAACCAAATCCACAAGGCAACCTTCCACCTGAGCTGAACCCGTCGTTCCAGTCAATGTGAAACTAAGTCTATTTCCATTAAGCTTAAGCGTTTTTGCCAGCCTTTCATGGCACAGTGTCACCTCCGAACCATTGTCAAGCAGAGCATACGTCTCGACCATCCTGTCGCTAGCCTTTTCTTGAACTTTGACAGGCAGGATCCCAAGACAAACTCGGTTTTTTCCGGCCCCAGTGGCCGCTACAGTTACTTCTCTATCATTCCCGGCCCCAGTAACATTAGGAAGCAAAGCATTTCCTTGTCTTGCTCGCGATTGTTGTTCGGCATCAGCACTAGCTTCTCCTCCGTTCCTATAGATAGTGTGACGATGCATTAGGGTGTGGTGGTTATCTCCACAACTAGACTTCTGGCACTTGAAATTCACTTTGGGGCACTCCTTAGCTATGTGTCCCTTTACAAGACATTTGTTACAAAGTCCACCCTGTTGCACAACTTTCCTTTTCTCTCCATATCTGAAACCTTTGACCCTTTCGCACTTCCAAATTTCATGTCGTTCAGAACAAACCAGAGAAGGAGCTTGATTCTTTACGAAATCTGGCCCTCTCTTGTTTTCATTCTGACGACCACCGATTGATCCAGTTCCAGTCAAGAACGTTGATGAGCGGAGGGGAGGTTTGCTCTGATTCCCCTGGTTCCTTCCGAGAATTGTTTCTTTTGAGGGTTCAGAGTTCATGTCGTGACCAAATTCATTGTCCACCAACTTGGCTCGTTCTTTGATAAATTTTACAAAATCTCCAAACTTAGGTCTACGATCTGATACTATAATTTTCCCAGCGCACTCGGTCCATTTTGCTCGGAGGAACATTGGCAACTTTTTGGTTAGCTCTCTCAAAGTGTTCATGTGATTAAGGTCAGCTACATATTCAGTTCCCATTTCAGTCAAGGTTCGATCAGCAGTGTCTACTGAATTCTAATAAGGAAGGTCCATCCACATTCTTCAGCCTAGGTAAACGTAGCAATTTCTTAATTTGCGCATCTGCAATTACGTGCGGTTTTCCGAGGTTCTCGCGTAATGTTTCTTTCGCCACTCGATAAACATCAGAAACTGGTAAATTCTCACAGCTCTCGACCGCTTATCTTGCCTTTCCAGTGCAGTGCTGGATCAGTAGTTGGAGATGCCTACAGTTGTCAGGGTTGTCCTGTTCCAAATAAGTTTCGAAGTTGTGAATAAATGACACATATCTGAGTGGGTTTCCATGAAACTTGAGGTATTCGACTTTGGCGAGGCAACCACTTGCCTCAGTGCCTTCACCATTTCCCTTCCACTGTCAAAGTGCTGTACCTGCTGTGCTGGTGTTGTGTTACACGTCACATTTTGTGTTGTCTGGGCTCGCGGCATTTGCCAAACAGAAGACGACGATTCTCTGACGGGTTGTTCATACAATGGTAGTGAAGACTTAATACTGGTTACTACAGAATCATTAAACAAGGGTTTTGAGTCCCCACTGGGCAAGCGGAAAGTAGTGTGCTGCAATTCCCAGCCTGGGATTCCATTTTGGCCGCGTTGTCATACGTTTCCTAGAAGTGGCGTGCGTGCGCACGTGCAAGCCTCACCCCCTGCTCTGCACATGTGCCTTTAATGCAGGTGGGACTGTTTCTCACGCATGCTACGCCGGCGTCCGTAATTTCCCGCAGCTGCGCGTCTATTCCCAAGCTCCCTTGGGTTTAGTGAACTAGGGATTCCATTTTGGCCGCGTTATCATGCGTTTTCTAGAAGTGGCATGCGTGCGTGCAGGACTCACCCCCTTCATTCGCACATGTAACTAATAGTGCGTTGAAGGTCACTCTCACGCAGACCACTCCGGCGTCCATGATTTCTTGGAGTTGGGTCTAGTAAACCTGGGCTTCAATTTTGGCCCCGTTGTCGTGCGTTTCCTAAAGGTGGCACGCGTGCGTGCAGGGCTCAGTACTTGCTTTGCACACGTGCCTTTAACGCAGGTGGGGCTCACTCTCATGCATGCCACTCCGGTGCCCCTGATTTCCCGGAGTTGCGCGTCTATTCCCGAGGTGCCTTGGGTCTAGTGAAGCTAGGATTTCATTTTGGCCGCGTTGGCATGCGTTTCGTGGAAGTGGCATGCGTGAGTACAAAGCTCACCCATTGTTTCCAACATGTGCCATGTGCCTCATAGTGCACAGCCTCTCACTCTCACGCATGCCACCCTAGCGCCCCTGATTTGACGGAGTTGCGCGTCTATTCCCGAGGTCCCTTGGGTCTAGTGAACCTGGGATTCCATTTTGGCCGCGTTCTCAAGCGTTTCGTGGAAGAGGCATGCGTGAGTGCAACGCTCACCCCTTGTTTCGCACCTGTGCCTTTTAGTGCACAGCCTCTCACTCTCACGCATGCCACTCTTGCGCCTTTGATTTCCCGGAGTTGCGCGTCTATACCGGAGGTCCCTTTGGTCTAGTAAACCGCGGATTCCATTTTGGCCGCGTTGTCATGCGTTTCGTGGAAGTGGCATGCGTGAGTGCAATGCTCACCCTGTGTTTCGCACCTCTGCCTTATAGTGCACAGCCTCTCCCTCTCACGCATGGCACTTTTGCGCCTCTGATTTCCCGGAGTTCCGCGTTTATTCCCGAGGTCTCTTTGGGCTAGTCAACCTGGGATTCCATTTTGGCCGCGTTGTAATGCGCTTCGTGGAAGTGGCATGCGTGAGTGCAACGTTCACCCCTTGTTTTGCACAGCCTCTCCCCTGGCTCTAGTGCACCTGGGATTCCATTTTGGCCGCGTAGTCATGCGTTTCGTGGAAGTGGCATGCGTCAGTACAAGGCTCAACCCCTTCTTTTGCGCATGTGCCTTATAGTGCAGAGCCTCGCACTTTTAAGCATGCCACTCCGGCGCCCGTGATTACCCGGAGTTGCGCGTCTATCCTTCAAGTCCCCTGGGTCTAGTGCACCTGGGATTCCATTTTAACCGCGTACTCATGCGTTTCGTGGAAGTGGCATGCGTGAGTGCAAGGCTCACCACATTCTTTCGCACAGCCGATCATTCTCGCGCATGCCACTCCGGCGCCTGTGATTTCCCGGAATTGCGCGTCTATTCCCTAACTCCCCTGTGATTAGTGCACCTGGGATTCCATTTTGGCCGCGTTGTCATGCGTTTCGTGGAAGTGGCATGCGTGAGTACAAGGCTCACCCCCTTCTTTCGCACAGCCTCTCACTCTTACGCATGCCACTCCAGCGCCCGTTATTTCCTGGAGTTGCGCCTTTATTTCCCAACTCCCCTGGGTCTAGTGCACCTGAGATTCTATTTTGGCTGCGTTGTCATGCGTTTCGTGGAAGTGGCATGCGTGAGTACAAGCCTCACCCCCTTCTTTCGCACAATCTCTCACTCTCACGCATGCCACTCCGGCGCCCGTGATTTCCCGGACTTGCCCGTCTATTTCCCAACTCCCCTGGGTCTAGTGCACCTAGGATTCCATTTTCGCCGCGTTGTCATGTGTTTCGTGAAAGTGGCATGCATGAGTACGAGGCTCACCCCCTTCTTTCACAGATGTGCCTCATAGTGCAGAGCCTCTCACTCTCACCCATGCAACTCCGGCGTCTCTGATTTTCCAGAGTTGCACGTCTATTCCCCAACTCGCCTGGTAGTGCACCTGGGATTCCATTTTGGCCACGTAGTCATGCGTTTTGTGGAAGTGGCATGCGTGAGTACCAGCCCTACCCCTTTCTTTCGCACAACCTCTCACTCTCACGCATGCCACTCCAGCGTCAGTGAATACCCGGAGGTGCACGTCTATTCCCGAACTCCCCTGGGTGGGTCTAGTGCATGTGCGATTCCATATTGGCCGCGTTGTCATTCGTTTCGTGGAAGTGGCATGCGTGAGTACAAGGCTCACCGCCTTCTTTCGCACAGCCTCTCACTCTCACGCATGCGACTTCGTCGCCCGTGATTTCCCGGGGTTGCGCGTCTATTCCCCAACTCCCCTGGGATTAGTGCACCTGGGATTCCATTTTGGCCGCGCTGTCACGCGTTTCTTAGAAGTGGCAGGCGTGAGTACAAGGCTCACCCCCTTCTTTAGCACATGTGCCTCATAGTGCACAGCCTCTCACTCTAACGCATGCTACTCCGGCGCCCGTGATTTCCAGGAGTTGCGCGTCTACTCCCCAATTCCCCTGGGTCTATCTAGTGCACCCGGGATTCCATTTTGGCCGCGTTGTCATGTGTTTCGTGGAGGTGGCAGGCGTGAGTACAAGGCTCACCCCCTTCTTCTGCACAGCCTCTCATTCTCACGCATGCCACTGCGGCGCTCGTGATTTCCTGGAGTTGCGCGTCTATTCCCCAATTTTCCTGGGTCTAGTGCATCTGGGATTCCATTTGGGCCGCGTTGTCATGCGTTTCGTGGAAGTGGCAGGCGTGAGTACAAGGCTCACCCCTACTTTTGCACAATCTCACACTCTCACGCATGCCACTCCGGCGCCCGTCATTTCCAGGAGTTGCGCGTCTAATCCCTAACCCCCCTCGGTCTATCTAGTGAGCCTGGGGTTCCATTTTGACCGCGTTGTCATGGGTTTCGTGGAAGTGGCAGGCGTGACTACGAGGCTCACCCCCTTCTTTTGCACAGCCTATCACTCTCACGCATGCCACTCAGGTGCCCGTGATTTCCAGGAGTTGCGCGTCTATTCCCTTACTTAGCTGGGTCTATCTAGTGCACCTGGGATTCCATTTTGGCCGCGTTGTCATGGGTTTCGTGGAAGTGGCAGGCGTGAATGCAAGGCTCACCCCCTTCTTTAGCACATGTGCCTCATAGTGCAGAGCCTCTCACTGTAACGCATGCTACTCCGGCGCCCGTGATTTCCAGGAGTTGCGCGTCCACTCTCCAATTCCCCTGGGTCTATCTAGTGCACCCGGGATTCCATTTTGGCCGCGTTGTCATGTGTTTCGTGGAAGTGGCAGGCGTGAGTACAAGGCTCACCCCCTTCTTTTGCACAGCCTCTCACTCTCACGCATGCCACTCGGCGCCCGTGATTTCCCGGCGTTCCGCATCTCTTCCCCAATTCCCCTGGGTCTAGTGCACCTGGGTTTCCATTTTGGCCGCGTTGTGATGCGTTTCGTGGAAGTGGCAGGCGTCAGTAGAAAGCTCACACCCTACTTTTGCACGGCCTCTCACTCTCACGCGTGCCACTCCGGAACCCGTGATTTCCAGGAGCTGCGCGTCTATTCCCCAACTCCCCTGGGTCTAATTAGTGCACATGGGATTCCATTTTGGATGCGTTGTCATGGGTTTCGTGAAAGTGACAGCCGTGACTACAAGACTCACCCCCTTCTTTAGCACATGTGCCTCATAGTGCTCAGCCTCTCACTGTAACGCATGCTACTCCAGCGCCCCCTATTTCCAGGAGCTGCGCGTCTACTCCCTAACTCCCCAGGGTCTATCTAGTGCACCCAGGATTCCATTTTGGCCGCGTTGTCATGTGTTTCGCGGAAGTGGCAGGCGTGAGTACAAGGCTCACCCTCTTCTTTAGCACAGCCTCTTACTCTCACGCACGCCACTCCGGCGCCCATGGAGTTCCCGGAGTTGCGCGTCTATTGTTCAATTCCCCTGGGTCTAGTGCACCTGGAATTCCATTTTGGCCGCGTTGTCATGCGCTTCGTGGAAGTGGCAGGCGTCAGTACAAGGCTCACCCCATTCTTTAGCACAGGTGCCTCAAAGTGCACAGCCTCTCACTCTCACACATGCTACTCCGGCGCCCGTGATTTCCAGGAGTCGCGCGTCTATTACTCAACTTCCCTGTGTCTATCTAGTGCATCCGGGATTCCATTTTGGCCACGTTGTCATGCGTTTCGCGGAAGTGGCAGGCGTGAGTACAAGGCTCACCTCCTTCTTTTGGACAGCCTCTCACTCCCACGCATGACATTATGGCGCCCTTGATTTCCCGGAGTTGCCCGTCTATTGCCCAATTCCCCTGGGTCTAGTGCACCTTGGATTCCATTTTGTCCACGTTCTCATGCGTTTCGTTCAAGCGGCAGGCGTGAGTACAAGACTCACCCCCTTCTTTAGCACGTGTGCCTCATAGTGCACAGCCTCTCACTCTCACGCATGCTACTCCGGCGCCCGTTATTTCCAGGAGTTGCGCGTCTACTCCCCAACTCCCCTGGGTCTTTCTAGTGCACCTGGGATTCCATTTTGGCCGCGTTGTCATGTGTTTCGTGGAAGTGGCAGGTGTAAGTACAAGGCTCACCCCCTTCTTTTGCACAGCCTCTCACTCTCACGCATGCCACTCCGGCGCCCGTGATTTTCAGCAGTTGCGCTTCTATTGCCCACTTCCCCTGGGTATAATGCACCCGAGATTCCATTTTGGCCGCGTTGTCATGCGTTTTGTGAAAGTGGCAGGCGTCAGTACAAAACTCACCCCCTCCTTTTGGACTGCCTCTCACTCTCACGTGTGCAACTCCGGCGCCCGTGATTTCCACTAGTTTCGCGTCTATTCCTCAACTCCCCTGGGTCTATCTAGTGCACCCGGGATTCCATTTTTCCCGCGTTGTCATGCGTTTCCTTGAAGTTGCAGGCGTGAGTACAAGTCTCACCCACTTTTTTAACACATGTGCCTCATAGTGCACAGCCTCTCACTCTCACGCACGCTACTCCGGCGCCCGTGATTTCCAGGAGTTGCACATCTACTCCCCAACTCCCCGGCGTGTAGTGCAGCTGGGATTCCACTTTGGCCGCGTTGTTATGCGTTTCGTGGAAGTGGCAGGCGTCAGTACCAGGCTCACCCCCTCCTTTTGTACGGCCTCTCACTCTCACGCGTGCCACTCCGGCACCCGTAATTTGCAGTAGTTGCGCGTCTATTCCGCAACTCCCCTGGGTCTATCTAGTGCACCCGGTATTCCATTTTATCCACGTTGTCATGCGTTTCCTGGAAGTGGCGGGCGTGAGTACAAGGCTCACCCCCTTCTTTAGCACATGTGCCCCATAGTGCACAGCCTCTCACTCTCACGCATGCCAGTCCGGCGCTTGTGATTTCCAGGAGTCGCGCGTCTCTTCCTCATGTCCCCTGGGTCTATCTAGTGCATCCGGGATTCCATTTTGGCCGCGTTGTCATGCGTTTCGCGGAAGTGGCAGGCGTGAGTGCAAGGCTCACCCCTTCTTTAGCACATGTGCCTCATAGTGCACAGCCTCTCACTCTCACGCATGCTACTCCGGTGCCCGTTATTTCCAGGAGTTTCACGTCTACTCCTTAACTCCCATGGGTCTATCTAGTGCACACGGGATTACATTTTGGCCGCGTTGTCATGTGTTTCCTGGAAGTGGCAAGCGTGACTACAAGACTCACCCCCTCTTTTTGCACGGCCTCTCGCTGTCACATGTGCCACTTCTGCGCCCGTGATTTCCAGGAGTTGCGCGTCTATTCCCCAACTCCCCTGGGTCTAATTCGTGCACCTGGGATTCCATTTTGGCCGCGTTATCTTGCGTTTCTCGGAAGTGGCAGGCGTGAGTACAAGGCTCACCCCCTTCTTTAGCACATGTGCCTAATAGTGCACAGCCACTCACCGTCACGCATGCCACTCCGGCGCCTGTGATTTCCTAGAATCGCGCGTCTATTCCTCAACTCCCCTGCGTCTATCTAGTACACCCGGGATTCCATTTTGGCCGCGTTATCATGCGTTTCGCGGAAGTGGCAGGCGTGCGTACAAGGCTCACCCCTTGGTTAGGACATGTGCCTCATAGTGCACAGCCTCTCACTCTCACACATGCTACTCCGGCGCCCGTGATTTTGCAGGAGTTGCGCGTCTACTCCTTAACTCCCCCGGGTCTATCTAGTGCACACGGGATTACATTTTGGCCGCGTTGTCATGTGTTTCGTGGAAGTGGCAGGCGTGAGTACAAGGCTCACCCCCTTCTTGTGCACAGCCTCTCACTCTCACGCATGCCACTCTGGCGCCCGTGATTTCCCGGAGATGCGCGTCTATTGCCCAATTGCCCTGGGTCTACTGCACCTGGAATTCCATTTTGGCCGCGTCGTCATCCGTTTGGTGCAAGTGGCAGGCGTGAGTACAAGGCTCACACCCTTCTTTAGCACATGTGCCTCATAGTGCACAGCCTCTCACTCTCACTCATGCTACTCCGGCGCCGGTGATTTCCAGGAGTTGCGCGTCTACTCCCTTTCTCCCTTGGGTCTATCTAGTGCACCCGGGATTCTATTTTGGCCGCGTTATCATGTGTTTCGTGGAGGTGGCAGGCGTAAGTACAATGCTCACCCCCTTCTTTTGCACAGCCTCTAACTCTTACGCATGCCACTCTGGCGCCCTTGATTTCCAGGAGTTGTGCCTCTATTGCCATATTCCCCTGGGTCTAGTGCACCCGGGATTCCATTTTGGCCGCGTTGTCATGCGTTTCCTGGAAGTGCAAGGCGTGAGTACATGGCTCACCCCCTTCTATAGCACATGTGCCTCATAGTGCACAGCCTCTCACTCTCACGCATGCCACTCCGGCGCCCGTGATTTCCAGGAGTCGCGCGTCTATTCCTTAACTCACCTGAGTCTATCTAGTGCACCCGGGATTCCATTTTGGCCGCGTTGTCATGCGTTTCCTGAAAGTGGCAGGCGTGAGTTCAAAGCTCACCCCCTTCTTTTGCACAGCCTCTCACTCTCACGCATGCCACTCCAGCGCCCGTGATTTCTCGGAGTTGCGCGTCTATTGCCCAATTCCACTGGGTCTAGTGCACCTCGGATTCCATTTTGGCTGCGTTGTAATGCGTTTCGTGGAAGTGGCAGGCGTGAGTACAATGCTCACCCCCTTCTTTAGCACATGTGCCTCATAGTGCACATTCTCTCACTCTCACGCATGCCACTCCGGCGCTCGTGATTTCCAGGAGTCGCGCGTCTATTCCTCGACTCCCCTGGGTCTATCTAGTGCACCCGGGATTCCATTTTGGCTGCGTTGTCATGCGTTTCGCGGAAGTGGCAGGCGTGAGTACAAGAATCACCCCCTTCTTCTGCACAGCCTCTCACTCTCACGCATGCCACTCTGGCGCCCGTGATTTCCCGGAGTTGCGCGTCTATTCCCCAATTCCAGTGGGTTTAGTGCACCCAGGATTCCATTTTGGCCGCGTTTTCATGCGTTTAGCGGAACTGGCAGGCGTGAGTACAAAGCTCACCCCCTTCTTTTGGACAGCCTCTCACTCTCACGCATACCACTCTGGCGCCCGTCATTTCCTGGAGTTGCGCGTCTATTACCCAATTCCTCTGTGTCTAGTGCACCTTGGATTCCATTTTGTCCGCGTTGTCATGCGTTTCGTTCAAGTGGCAGGCGTGAGTACAAGTCTCACCCCGTTCTTTAGCACATGTGCCTCATAGTGCACAGCCTGCCACTCTCAGGCATGCTACTCCGGCGCCCGTTATTTCCAGGAGTTGCGCGTCTACTCCCCAACTCCCCTGGGTCTATCTAGTGCACCCGGGATTTCATTTTGGCCGCGTTTCCATGTGTTTCGTGGAAGTGGCAGGCGTAAGTACAAGGCTCATGTCCTTGTTTTGCACAGCCTCTCACTCTCACGCATGCCACTCCGGCGCCCGTGATTTCCAGCAGTTGCTCTTCTATTGCCCACTTCCCCTGGGTCTAATGCACCCGAGATTCCATTTTGGCCGGGTTGTCATGCGTTTTGTAAAAGTGGCAGGCGTCGGTACTAGTCTCACCCCCTCCTTTTGCACTGCCTCTCACTCTCACGCGTGCCACTCCGGCGCCCGTGATTTCCACTAGTTTCGCGTCTATTCCTCAACTCCCCTGAGTCTATCTAGTGCACGCGGGATTCCATTTTGCCCGCGTTGTCATGCGTTTCCTTGAAGTTGCAGGCGTGAGTACAAGTCTCACCCCCTTTTTTAACACATGTGCCTCATAGTGCACAGCCTCTCACTCTCACGCATGCTACTCCGGCACCCGTGATTTCCAGGAGTTGCGCGTCTACTCCCCAACTCCCCGGGGTCTAGTGCACCCGGGATTCCATTTTGGCCGCCTGGTCATGCGTTTCGTGGAAGTGGCAGGCGTCAGTACAGGGCTCACCCCCTCCTTTTGCACGGCCTCTCACTCTCACGCGTGCCACTCCGGCGCCCGTGATTTGCAGTAGTTGCATGTCTATTCTTAAACTCCCCTGGGTCTATCTAGTGCACCCGGTATTCCATTTTGGCCACGTTGTCATGCGTTTCCTGGAAGTGGTAGGCGTGAGTACGAGGCTCACCCCCTTCTTTGGCACATGTGCCTCATAGTGCACAGCCTCTCACTGTCACGCATGGCACTCCGGCGCTTGTGATTTCCAGGAGTCGCGCGTCTCTTCCTCATGTCCCCTGGGTCTATCTAGTGCACCTGGGATTCCATTTTGGCCGCGTTCTCATGCGTTTCGCGGAAGTGGCAGGCGTGGGTACAAGGCTCACCCCTTCTTTAGCACATGTGCCTCATAGTGTACAGCCTCTCACTGTCACGCATGCTAATCCGACGCCCGTGATTTCCAGGAGTTGTGCGTCTACTCCTAAACTCCCCTGGGTCTATCTAGTACACACGGGATTACATTTTGGCCGCGTTGTCATGTGTTTCCTGGAAGTGGCAGGCGTGACTACAAGGCTCAACCCCTCCTTTTGCACGGCCTCTCGCTCTCACGCGTGCCACTCCTGCGCGCGTGATTTCCAGAATTTGCGCGTCTATTTCCCAACTCCCCTGGGTCTAGTTAGTGCAGCTGGGATTCCATTTTGGCTGCGTTCTCATACGTTTCGTGAAAGTGGCAGGCGTGAGTACAAAGCTCATCCCCTTCTTTTGCACAGCCTCTCACTCTAACGCATTCCACTCCGGCGCCCGTGATCTCCCGGAGTTGCGCGTCTCTTTTTTTCCAATTCCCCTGGGTCTAGTGCACCTTGGATTCCATTTTGGCCGCGTTCTCATGCGTTTGGTGGAAGTGGCAGGCGTCAGTACATATCTCACCACCTTCTTTAGCACAAGTGCCTCATAGTGCACCGCCTCTGACTCTGACGCGTGCCCCTCTGGCGCCCGTGCTTTCCTGGAGTCTCAATGGGCGCGTGGACTAGTCCCATGCGAACCTCGGCATGAAAAGCACGCCTCTCAGAAAAAGGGCAAGGCCGAGTGGCATGCCTGCAAAGTCCGAGCAAGCGTGCAGGGGAGGCATGTTCTCACCCATGCCACAGATCTTTAACGCATGCCAAGCAGCTGAAACTCCATGGGCGGATTGACTAGTCCCAGGGGAACCTCGGCATGAAAAGCACGCCTCTCAGAAAGAGGGCAAGGCCGAGTGGCATGCCTGCAAAGTCCGAGCAAACGTGCCGGGGAGGCATGTTCTCACCCATGCAACAGATCTGTAACGCAGGCCACGGAGCTGAAACTCAATGGTCGCGTGGACTAGTCCCATGGGAACCTCGGCATGAAAAGCACGCCTCTCAGAGATAAGGCACGCCCCAGTGGTATGCTTGCAAAGTCCGAGCAAGCGTGCAGGGGAGGCATGTTCTCACCCATGCCAAAGATCTGAAACGCAGGCCAAGCAGATGAAACTCCATGGGCGGATTGACTAGTCCCATGGCATCCTCGGCATGAAAAGCATGCCTCTCAGAAATAGGGCAAGGCCGAGTGGCATGCCTGCAAAGTCCGAGCAAACGTGCAGGGGAGGCATGTTCTCACCCATGCCACAGATCTGTAACGCAGGCTAAGGAGCTGAAACTCCATGGGCGCGTGGACTAGTTCCATGGGAACCTCGGCGTGGAAAGCACGCCTCTCAGAGAAAGGGCAAGGCCGAGTGGCATGCCTGCAAAGTCCGAGCAAACGTGCCGGGTAGGCATGTTCTCACCCATGCCGCAGATCTGTAACGCAGGCCACGGAGCTGAAACTCGATAGACGCGTGGACTAGTCCCATGAGAACTCCGGCATGAAAAGCACGCCTCTCAGAAAAAGGGCAAGGCCGAGTGGGATGCCTGCAAAGTCCGAGCAAACGTGCCGGGGAGGCATGTTCTTATACATGTCAAAAATGTGAAACGCAGGCCAAGCAGGTGAAACTCAACGGGCAAGTTGACTAGTCCCATGGGAACCTCGGCAGGAAAAGCACGTCTCTTAGAAATAGGGCAAGGCCGCATGGCATGCCTGCAAAGTCCGAGCAAACGTGCCGGGGAGGCATGTTCTCACCCATGCCACAGACCTTTAACGCAGGCCACGGAGCTGAAACTTAATGGGCACGTGGACTAGTCCCATGGGAATCTCGGCATGAAAAGCACCCCTCTCAGAGATAAAGCACGCCCGAGCGGTATGCCTACAAAGTCCTAGCAAACGTGCAGGGGAGGCATGTTCTCACCCATGCCAAAGATCTGAAACGCAGGCGAAGCAGCTGAAACTCCATGGGCGGGTTGAGTAGTCCCATGGGAATCTCGGCATGAAAATCAAGCCTCTCAGAAATAGGGCAAAGCCGAGTGGCATGCATGGGAAGTCCGAGCAAACGTGCCGGGGAGGCATGTTCTCACGCATGCACAGATCTGTAACACAGGCCAAGGAGATGAAACTCAATGGGCGCATGGACTAGTCCCATGGGAACCTCGGCATGAAAAGCACGCCTGTCAGAGATAAGGCACGCCCGATTGGTATGCCTGCAAAGTCCGAGCAAACGTACAGGGGAGGCATGTTCTAAACCATGCCAAAGATCTGAAACGCAGGCCAAGCAGCTGAAACTCCATGGGCGGGTTGAGTAGTCCCATGGGAACCTCGGCATGAAAAGCAGGCATCTCAGAAATAGGGCAAGGCCGAGTGACATGCCTGCAAAGTCCGAGCAAACGTGCCGGGGTGGCATATTCTCACCCATGCCACAGATCTGTAACGCAGGCCACGGAGCTGAAACTCAATGGGCGCGTGGACTAGTCCCATGGGAAACTCGGCATGAAAAGGACGCCCCTCAGAAAAAGGGCAAGGCCGAGTGGCATTCGTGCAAAGTCCGAGCATACGTGCCGGGAAGGCATGTTCTCACCCATGCCACAGATCTGTAACGCCGGCCACGGAGCTGAAACTCAATGGGCGCGTGGACTAGTCCTATGGAACCCTCGGCATGAAAAGCGCGCCTCTCAGAGGTAAGGCACGCCCGAGTGTTATGCCTCCAAAGTCCGAGCAAACGTGCAGGGGAGGCATGTTCTCATCCATGCCAAAGATCTCAAACGCAGGCCAAGCAGCTGAAACTCCATGGGCTGGTTGATTAGTCCCATGGGAACCTCGGCATGAAAAGCACGCCTCTCAGAAATAGGGCAAGGCCGAGTGGCATGCCTGCAAAGTCCGAGCAAACGTGCCGGGGAGGCATGTTCTCACCCATGCACAGATCTGTAACGCAGGCCACGGAGCTGAAATTCAATGGGCGCGGGGACTAGTCCCATGGGAAGCTCGGCATGAAAAGCACGCCTCTCAGACATAAGGCACGCCCGATTGGTATGCCTGCAAAGTCCGAGCAAACGTGTAGTGGAGGCATGTTCTCACCGATTCCAAAGATCTGAAACGCAGGCCAAGCAGCTGAAACTCCATGGGCGGGTTGACTAGTCCCATGGAAACCTGGGCATGAAAAGGACGCCTTTCAGAAATAGGGCAAGGCCGAGTGAGATGCCTGCAAAGTCCGAGCAAACGTGCCGGGAAGGCATGTTCTCACCCATGCCACAGATCTGTAACGCAGGCCACGGAGCTGAAACTCAATGGGCGCGTGGACTAGTCCCATGGGAACCTCGGCATGAAAAGCACGCCTCTCGGAAATAAGGCACGCCCGATTGGTATGCCTGCAAAGTTCGAGCAAACGTGCAGGGGAGGCATTTTCTCATCCATGCCAAAGATCTGAAACGCACGCCAAGCAGCTGAAACTCCATGGGCGGGTTGACTAGTCCCATGGGAACCTCGGTATGAAAAGCACGCCTCTTAGAAATAGGGCAAGGCCGAGTGGCATGCCTGCAAAGTCTGAGCAAACGTGCCGGGGAGGCATGTTCTCACCCATGCCACAGATCTGTAACGCAGGCCACGGAGCTGAAACGCAATGGGCGCGTGGACTAGTCCCATGGAAACCTCGGCATGAAAAGCACGCCTCTCAGAGATAAGGCACGCCCGAGTGGCATGCCTGCAAAGTCCGAGCAAACGTGCTGGGGAATCATGTTCTCACCCATGCCACAGATCTCTAACGTAGCGCGAGCAAAATAATATCCCAGGTTTAGTAGACCCAAGGGAGCTTTGGAATAGTTGTGCAACGCTGGGAAACTAGGGATGCAGGAGGGGCATGCGTGAGAGTCAGTTCCACCTGCGTTAAAGACAAAAGTGCGAATGCAGGGGTGAGCATTTGACGCATGCATGCCACAATAGGAAACGCATGACAACGCGGGCAAAATGGGATCGCAGGTTTACTAGACCGAAGGGCGTTCGGAAATAGATTTGCAACTCTGGGAAACCACAGACGCCGCAGTGGCATGCGTGAGAATGAGCCTCACCGCACTACTAGCCACATGTGCAAGTCAAGGTATGATTCCTGCATACACGCATGCCACTTCTAGGAAACGCATGACCACGCGGCTAATATTGAATCCCAGGTTCATTAGACCCAGGGAGATCGGGAATAGACGCGCAACTCCAGAAAATCAGGTACGCCGGAGGGGCATGCGTGAGAGTCACTCCCACCTGCGTTAAAGGCAGATGTGCGAATGAAGGGGTGAGGCCTGCACACACGTATGCCACTTCTAGGAAACGCACGACAACGCGGGCAAGATGGAATCCCAGGTTCACTAGACCCAAGGGAGTTCGGGAATAGACGTGCAACTGCGGGAAATCACGGACGCCGGAGTGGCATGCGTGAGAGTCAGCCTCACTGCGTTAAAGGCACATCTGCGAATGAAGGGGTGAGCCCTGCACGGACGCATGCCACTTATAGTAAATGCATGTCAACGCGGCTAAAATGGAATCCTAGGTCCACTAGACCGGAGTGAGTTCGGGAATAGACGCGCAGCTCTGGGATATCAAGGACGCCGGAGTGTCATGCGTAAGAGTGATCCCCACTGCACTATTATACACATGTGCAAATGAAGGGGGGAGTCCTGCACGCACGGATGCCACTTCTAGGAAACGCATGATAACGCGGCCAAAATGGATTCCTAGGTTCACAAGACCAAAGGGAGTTCGGGAATAAACGTGAAACTCTGGGAAGTTAGGGACGACGGAGTGGCATGTGTGAGAGCGAGCCCCACCGCACTATTAGCCACATGTGTGAATGAAGGGTTGAGCCCTGGACGCACGCATGCCACTTCTATGAAACGCATTACAACGCAGCCAAAATGGAATGCCAGGTTCACTAGACCCAAGGGAATAGACGCGCAACTCTCGTAGACCTGTGCTATGCTTCCGACGACAACGAATTAGAAATCCAAGACTTTCAAGATCAAACCACTCAACATTCCCCGACCTCGACTTTAACGCCTGTAAACCACGAGGCGCAGGCAACGCAGCTTGAATCACCACAACCAGATTGCCTTGGCCAATTGGACAGCCCGCACCGTGATTTGACTCCTACACGAAAAAAAAAGTCACCTACGCCCTAAGTCCTCGAGATATCCCACCCAATGTGTACGTCTTTCTGGATGCTGTTTCCAATTACTTCACTAGAGCGGTGAACCTTGAACGACAAAGTGCAGCCGTCGCACAGTTCACTTTCCTGAAGGCGCGTGAGCGCATGATGTGTAAGTCAATACATCGAGACTTTGAACACTTATTATTTTAGTCTTGCATTTATTCGCAATCAATTACCTTGCTTGCCTATTTGCATTCAAATATCTTGCTCACTTACTTGCCCACAAGCAAGTAAGCAACACACACGTGCGCCACACTTGACCTGATTTTCTTTTTTTCTGTTTCATCTTAAGGCTACCTTGGTTTTTTGAAGAGATATCTTGGAATGGACCTAGCAGCAGATGTTTTTCTCCGCTTAAATCTTATGGAACAATATTTCAACTTTCTCAGGGTGAGTGCAGATTTGAATTTTGGGAATTGTTCCTTGTCGCCTTTAGGAGGTAACTTTCCCGACAAAAACTGCAAAACTTCCTCAAGCCATCTCATAGGACGGTAACAAAGGTAAAAGAAAAGGAAAAATCGAAAATTGTGCATTATTTTCAGGGTAGATTGTGCAACATGATAGAACCGTTGTGCCCCATAAATCATTGGAATTTTTCAGGCTTCATTGCATTTGTTTGACCAGCTTTCAAAAGACGTTCTTGTCTTGCAAGTTTGCAGCTTGTGCCCTAGTAGTCTCCCCGCAGCCCTTACGTCTCGCGCGGCGAGACACGTGCTTGAGACAAAAAGGACACCTTGACAAATATGACATGACGCCCTTAAACCGCTGACCATAATGCTTTTCTCTTAAATCAAAATGGCTGCCGGAATTAGATGCTCGTTTAACTCATTTATCTCACTTATTTTTTGGTTGTACATGACCTTCAGTAACCTGGATTTAATCGCATGTTGTTGCTAAGATGAAGACAATGTAGTTCGGCGACAATTTCAAACCACGTTAGCTCACTGCTCCATGCGGTGAAGTTTCTGCATAAGCAACATGGCGCTGGATTCAAGGACGCACAAATGATTCGTCAATTGAGAGCACAGGCAACCATATCTCAAAAGCAAGGCGATAAAGAACGACCCTCGTCGCGAGAAGAGTTGGAAGCCCTAAATCGCTGGCTATTCTGGTGAGTTTTTCGCTTTTTGTGAAGCTCAAGCGCAAAAATATTGAGTTGTTTTTTTTTGCATTTGTGCCATTGCAATTTCAAGTTCCAGTACCTGTAAACTGGCAAATTAATAATTTTAGTAATGGGACTGATATACCGTAGAGACCAATGTATTTGTTATTTTCTGTTTGAGATATGTATCAATCGACTTCAACTGAGGTAACAGGGGAATCAGGAAAATTGCCCTTCAGAAAAGCAGTTGGAGAGCAGCTCCCACATGAAATATCTTTGTCAGTGTTTTTAGCTACATACCCACAACGAAATTATTAAAAAAGATAGCATTAGCACAAGGATTTTCAACAGTCTTACCACTTTCAAGAATACTGGGAATGAGCTTTTACTTTACTAATGTTGATGATTGATATCCAATTCCAGACCATATTTTGCTCATATTGATCTTTTTACACAAAAAGTAATTTTTAAAATAATAGGATTTGCTAACTATAATATCTTTGACAACACTATTCCTGTCGCTCTTATGAAGATACATCAGATTAAGATTTGAATGTTGGCACCTATTGATTTGGGAATATAGCTTATATCTATATCGTATCTTGGCAAGAATGCATCTAGTTATCCCGGGCTTGGTAGACAACTTGATTTCGCGTTTGAAGAGCCTTTGACATGGTACATGACAATTTCCAATTTGAGATGTCCTATCATAGAAAATATTGAATCTACTGTTGGCATCTATAACGATCACTTGAGATGTTATTCCAGATCTAGACGTGAAGATGAAGTCATTGATAAATTTCTCTTCACCGAGTTTGGAAAAGTCATTTTTATGATAGTTTAAAACTTTATATACTCAACAGTCTCAGATTGTCTACAATCAGGAATTGAGGAGGATGATTAGAGACTAGATTACCACTTATAGCATTCATTGCATAAGTATTTGCAAATATATTATCAATGAGGCTTGCTGATATTTAAGTAATACGTGTTGATTATAAGATATAGCTTAGAAGAGAAAAGGAGTTCAGCATTAGGAAGAAATCATTGTATTCAGGATGACTTTCACAATTTAATAACTTTATATTAAAATCACCCAGAATGAAGTTGGACTTATTTACCCTAGTTAGCCGAGATAAAGTTGATTCGAGATGTTCTTTGAACCTTACAGGGCTTGAGGAATGGTTTCTATGAGTACAAGAACAAAAGATATGTTTAACTTTTGTATTAACTAATCGACTTTCTTTGTTGATTATAATTCAGCCTCGTTGTTCAATCTTTTAGGCATGAGATTGTTGCTGCTGTCTCCCTCCAAGGTGAACGCTTTCAATTGAGGTGGGAGGTGAACATGGAAACCAGGGAAAGCTGCATCTTGGTCCCTTTAAGCCTGTATGTTCTCATTCCACCGTCCCGGGGTTTTGAGATGTGCACTCTTCGTATTGTCACAGAGCCAGACAGCCTGGAGGCACGACTGTGGAAGGAACAAAATCTGCTGGTTATGAGGGAAGATTCAATTGTGCTCTACTTTAATGATTACAGAACTAAAAGCCCCTGCGGACAGTATGAGCTAGCTGTGCAGATGAGATAAGGACTCAGTTTTTAAAAAAGCCCCAAACGCTCTTGTGGCACTTATGAAAAGAACATTTAAACCAGTTGCAAAGTCTTTGCTGACAATGTGCGTTTCAAAATATAGTTTTTATGTCAGGTTAAGGGAGAAAAAGAAATGGACAGAATGTTTTGTT
Source organism: Stylophora pistillata (assembly GCF_964205215.1). Taxonomy (NCBI): domain Eukaryota; kingdom Metazoa; phylum Cnidaria; class Anthozoa; order Scleractinia; family Pocilloporidae; genus Stylophora; species Stylophora pistillata. Next base: position 43,761 of record NC_142526.1, on the reverse strand, counting down.
AACATTTGCCAAGTTGCAGCCGGCGAGGGAATGGGTAGCTAGTTATAATTTTCTTTTACTATTAGGAACGATCATAGTAGATTTTGCCGATTTCACATTAACAAAGGCACCGTACTCATTACTGTGCGAACAATTTCCCCATTGCTTTATAAAAAAGGGAATTGAACTGAAAAGGCATCTGTCCTTCTTTTTTTAGCATGGCCGTGAGCTGTACAAAGTTCTTGTAAACTACATGGAGGAGTTTCGTCCACGCCTTACAAAGGAGGAAAGTGGGAGCTTTTTTCTTTTGGTAAGTAGATTCTACTTATCACCCTAAACTGTACAATAACATGGGAACCCTTCAACTTGTCACCTTCAACTGAAAGTCCTCGATGTTCACCACCTCTCCTTTACGTTCATCTCCTCTCCCCGGATGTTCATTAGCGGTCCTCCAATGTTCATTAGCGCTCCCTCGATGTTCATTATGGTTAGGGCTACCATGTTCACGTCGAAGGGAATCACCCTAAAATGAACTCAGTCATACCCAAATCTGGCATGTAGATTGTAAACTGCATTGTCTTTTATGGGGAAAAGTATCATCTCAATCCGTCGTGAAGCATGTATTTCTGAACGAAGCAAAAAGGTCCGGTATAGGTATAGCACCTACTCAAGACTTCAACTTGTAACTCAACCTTGAAATTAGGACTTGATCTGAAACCTGCTAAAAGCTTTATTCCTGAGAGTTGAGTTCTTAGATTTTCACAGGATTTATGTGGCGCTCTCTCCATCTCGTGGAGCAAGTTTGATGTCATTCCGTGTGATACTTTTCATTTTAGACGCATTTTGTCATGAGATGTCCATCTGCGGCAAAAAGTTAGGGCTAGGGCTACAAGGTTTCTAATTTCTTATCACGCATCATTTTATCAAATCACCGCAAGTGATACACTGTTAGAAAGGTCTCTTCGAGAACAACATCTTTACGTATTTCAATCTAATAAGCTTAATAATGCTCACGCTCTGGAGACCGAAAAAAGTCGAAAAAAGGGGTATTTTGACACTTCCCTTTGAAAGGCCACGAAAGCCATGAGAACCTCCCGAAACTGACAGAAGAGGACATTGAAATGATTTTTCATTCTATTGACAGTCGCGTGGTTTAATGGGTGTAGAAAATGATCCATTGGAGAGTTTTCTACGAATTTTCTTGTTTGACGGGGTGAAATTAGTACGCTTTGCAGACCTATCTTTCTTAGCTTTAAAAATTCGTAGAAAAATAAATTTTCATTTGTTTCTCGTTAAACTTACATCGATGCAATCAACTTTGAAAGTACTTTCCACTAGAATTATAAAAAGAGGAGTTATTTTTTGGACCCTTCTCGTCTTTTCTTGCGCGCTTTAAATGTCGTGCGTCTCAATGAATTCATTTACTTCTTATAGGTACAATAGAATAGCTGCTGTAGCAGTTGCCTGCCAAATTTGAAGGCTTTAGGAATGAAGGTTATCGAGTTACAGTCCATGAAATGAGTGCCTGTCTAATTGACGAAAACCATTTTTGCGCCCAATTCATAAAATTTTAAAAAATTCCAAAATCCTTTTCACCACTTCATCTCAACAGCAATGAGTAGACCTGCAGATGGCGCTTTGCGACATGTGAAATGTTATCACACTTCTTTTTAAATGACAATTTAATTTGGATGTGTTTTTTTCAAAAGTCACGCCCGATTGACAGGTGTCAATCAACCTCATTCCCGTACACTAAGTATATGACACGAAAGGGTAACGACTGCTTTGTGACGCCTGTAACTTTGAAGTCGTTTGGATGAAAGTTCGCGTGTCCACACTCTGTCAAAGTTGGAACTTTTTCTCACTTTTACCCCGACCTATTAAAAATGGAAAAATTGCTCTGCTCACAGTATTTTCAACGTCAGTGGTCATTAAACAGGAGGAAAAAGAGAAAAAGGAGGAAAAAAGAAGGGAACAAAAGAAAAAAGAAACAGACAACAAAGGGGAACTCCGGTATCGAACCCCGGACCGTCAGATTCTCGGTAAGGTGCCCGCGGCGGTCATGGAGGGTCAAGAGTTCAATACCAGCCGGTGCGCGACTAAACTCTTTTTTGCTTTTTTTGCTTTTTCCCTCCTTTTTCTTCTTTTACCCCTCCTATTTTCATGCACTTTAGCTGCCGAGCATGGTTTTTCTCTTTATTTTTGAAAATAACCATCTTACCGATTTTCACTTGTACATGTACAAGTAAACAAACAAAATAGCGGACTGCACAATGCGATCGTAGTTTTGCTTTTATCGCCTAAGCCAAGGCCTAAGCCAGCCCACAAACACCCGAAATCAGCTTGCCTCTCCATGCTCTATGTATTCGCCCATTTTTTTTGCAAAGAAAACGCTTCCTTTGCCAAACAAACGCAAAACCGAACGGGACCACGTGGTGGCAGTCATTTGCAAGTTGCCATCCTAGTTTTCTGCTTTTAGGCCTGAGCAGAAGCCCAAGGCAGCCCACGGACACCCGAAGTCAGCTTAAGAGTCCATTCTGGACCTAGCGGCCCATTCTATTTGCACTTTCGAACCTTTCCTTTGGCCAACAGACGCACAACATGCTGCCAGCTCATTTGCATAATGCCAAAATCATTTGGCGAGGAGAGGTAGCCCTTCTTGCAAGCTATAACAACTACTAAGTCCCCGAAGCAACTCGCAAATCCCAAGCCCAGCTACTCGCCCGACTCGCATTCCACCCACAAAGCCCAAATCTCAACGCATTTTATTTTTTATTACATTTCAACATCACATCACATCACATCACATAACAGCAGAGTTGCTTCAAGAGTCTTAGCGGCTGTTCGCTCGGGTTCTAATCCACTAGACTGAAACTTGGCCCCTGGCCGAGATACCCCTTCCATTCTTTGAAGAGCTCGTAAGGGCTTTACGGAACCTAGAGGCTTCATGATGCCTCCTCGGTCTCACCAAGCCAACCCAGCGGGAACCCAAGTCAAGTGAACCCAAGCCTCAACCGCTCCTTACAGCCCAGGCCCCCCTCTCCAAAATTCTCACCAAGGCCAGCTGAAAAATGCCCACGAGGGCAGATGAACACTGTTCCTTCTATCCTTTTTCCTGCTGGAAAAGACCTTTTGCTGTTGATTTTCTCTAACGCTCGCCTCTGTTCATTAGTTATGACTTCATTCCTATGGAGACTTTGCACCTTGACAGCTTTGCAAGGCCTACACTACTTGCATGGTAGGCTATTGCCTTTTATTTCACTTAACCCTTACCTGACGGTTAAGACTGCTCTTAAAGCAAGAAATAGAGTTAGGGTTAGTTAGAAAAAGAGCTAGGGTAACCTAAAGCCGATAAGACCCGGTTAAATCTTTCAAATTGCTCACTCTTTAGACAGGGATTCTAAGGGTGAATCTTTCAAATTGCTTATCCCTCAAAGGGTGAATTTTTCAAATCTCTCACCCTTCTAAGGGTGAATTTCTCAAATTGCTAACCCTTCAAAGGGTGAATTTTTCAAATCTCTCACCCTTCTAAGGGTGAATCTATCTAACCCTTTACCCTTCTAATGGTGAATCTCTTAAAAACCCTAACCCTAAAAGACCTAGCCCTAACCCCTAACATGAACCCTAACCCTAACCCTAACCCCTAACCCTAACCCTAACCCTAACCCTAACCCAATAACCTAACCCTAACCCCTAACCCTAACCCTAACCCTAACCCTAACCCTAACCCTAACCCAAAACCTGGGTTAGGTTAGGGTTAGGGTTAGGGTTAGGGTTAGGGGTTAGGGTTAGGGTTAGGGTTAGGTTAGGGTTAGGGTTAGGGTTTAGGGTTAGGGTTAGGGTTAGGGTTAGGGTTTAGGGTTAGGGTTAGGGTTAGGGTTAGGGGTTAGGGTTAGGGTTTAGGGTTAGGGTTAGGGTTAGGGTTAGCTTCCCTGTTCATTTCCCCTCGTAAGAAATGTTCAGTTCCCCTCGTTAATGTTCATTTCCCCTCGTATGATGTTCATTTCCCCTCTGTTGATGTTCAGTTCCCCTCTGTTTATGTTCAGTTCCCCTCGCTCAATGTTCAGTTCCCCTCGTGAGGGCAATTCAGACCCAGGCGAAAATGTTCAGTTCCCCTCGTTTATGTTCAGTTCCCCTCGTTGATGTTTAATTGGCCCTGAACGATGAATTCCCCTCGTTAAAATGCCGGGAAGACATGCGTTAGACTCTTCGGAAGTGAAGGGAATCACGTAATGTCTTGCCTGAGTATTAGTTACAACATGAACCTCACTGTGATTAAAATGCAAAGGTTTTTATTTATGTTTGGATGATTTATAGCTTTTTATTAAAAAGTGAGACTTAGAAAATTTTTGACAAAGTTGAGTTCAACCCCAGATGAGGGCATTTCAGACCTATCTGTAATGTTCATTTCCCCTCGGTGACTGTTCAGTTCCCCTCAGTGAGGGCAATTCAGACCCATTCTGTAATGTTCAGTTGCCCTCGTTTATGTCCAGTTGCCCTCGTAAAAAGGCAACAACTAAAACTCTTTTGATTCTGCATGGAACGACTTCATCCCTCATACCAAAGTAGCTCCATATTTTGTCTGTAGCACACTAAAACTGCGAGTCAAAAACGCGAAAATATGAGGAGTTATAGCACTACCCCTAGGAGCACACCTTTTCATGTCCGCCATCTTGGATTTTTGGGCCAAGGGGATTACATGGCCATTTTGGTCAAAATTTTAAATTTATCCGAAACTCCAAGTATAGGTTTCATGATCCCCGAAACGAGTCCCTAGTGCTTTAAAAGTGGTTTTAAAGCATTAAAGTGAGTCTTTCTCATATACACCCCATAGTGCATATTTTATGTTTCGCTAGTCAATCTTTGAACCGCTGTAACTTCTTTGTCCCTACATATCATGACTTTATATTCAATGCCCAACTCGCTAAATTTCTTGTATTTCACTGTACAAAATTTCAAGAAAATCTTATAGCAGGTTAAGACGTTAGAGCTGATCAAAAAAGATTAACTCTCTCTTTCGCCACCATATTGGATTCTTTGTCCAAGGGGTAGCATGGGCATTTTGGTCAAGGTTCTAAGGTTCTCTGAAACATGTTGTAGACTTAACACAAAAATGTTCCCCTAATAGAAAGCTTTGGAATGATATATAGCTTTGTTGTTACGGAAAGCGACTGTGAGTAAATGTAACAAGTTTCGCAAAACCGTCACCTCAACAAACGTACCCAAGAGGCATATTCTCAGCTATGCCACAGATTTCTAACTCATGCCACAGAGCTGTGACGCAAATCCCAAGCTTAGTAGATCCTTGGTACCTTAGGATAAAACGCATGATTCTGAGAAACGTCTGACACCTGTGTGGTATGCATGTAAAGCATCTCCCCTACAAGTGATGCACCTCAACAAAGGTATCGATGAGGCATCTTTTCACGCATGCCACAGGTCTGACAAAAAACCAACCATTCTTCATGTAGGCTCTTGGCTAGCTTCAAGACAATACCACGTATCACCACTAAAAACAGAATAATTGCAGACACCAAAAAAATTAACAACTCTATAGCTCTAAAATGATGTTCAAGTTGACTTCTTAATGACGAATGTCGGTGAGATGCAGGAGTTTTTGGAAAGGGTCTATTTGAACGAAAAAATGTTCATTTGCCCTCGTTAGTGAGTTTTGAACGTCCATAGACGACTAACGGTAAAGGGTTTAGACTTACACTTAAACTTCAGTTGCCCTCGTTTATGTTCAGTTCCCTTCGTTGATGTTTAGTTGGCCCTGTACGTTGAATTGCCCTCGTGAAAATGCTGGGGAGGTATGCGTTAGACTCTTTGGAAGTGAAGGAAATCACGTGATGTCTTGCTTGAATAGTAGTTATAACATGGAGCTTACTGTGATTAAAATGCAAAGGTTTTCATTTATGTTTAGATGATTTATAGCTTTTTATTAAAAAGTGAGACTTAGAAAATTTTTGACAAAGTTGAGTTCAGCCCCAGATGAGGGCATTTCAGACCCTTCTGTAATGTTCATTTCCCCTCGGTGACTGTTCAGTTCCCCTCGGTGAGGGCAATTCAGACCCATTCTGTAATGTTCATTTGCCCTCGGCAGTGTTCAGTTGCCCTCGGTGAGGGCAATTCAGACCCATTCTGTAATGTTCAGTTGCCCTCGGCAGTGTTCAGTTCCCCTCGTAAAAAGGCAACAACTAGAACTCTTTTGATTCTGCATTAAACGACTTCATCCTTCATACCAAAGTAGCTCCATGCCTTGTCTGTAGCTCACTAAAATTGCGAGTCAAAAACGCGACAAGATGAAGAGTTATAGCAATTTCCCTAAGAGCACCCCTTTTTATGTCCGCCATCTTGGATTTCTGGGCCAAGGGGATTACATGGCCATTTGGGTCAAAATTTTAAATTTGTCCGACACTCCAGGTATAGGTTTCATGATCCCCGAAACAAATCCCTAGTGCTTTAAAAGTGGTTTTAAAGCATTAAAATGAGTCTTTCTCACTTACACCCCTTAGTCCATTTTTTGTTTCGCTAGTCAATCTTTGAACAGCTGTAGCTTCTTTGTCCCTAGATATCATGACTTTATATTCAATACCCAACTCGCAAGATTTCTTGTATATCACTGCACAAAATTTCAAGAAAATCTTATTCCAGGTTAAGACGTTAGAGCTGGTCATAAAAGAGCAACTCCCTTTTTGGCCACCATATTGGATTCGTTGGCCAAGGGGTAGCATGGGCATTTTGGTCGCAATTTTAAAGTTCTCTGAAACATGATGTACACTTAACACAAAAATGTTCCCCTAATAGAAAGCTTTAAAATGATATATAGGTTTGTTGTTACGGAAATCGACTGTGAGTAAATGTAACAAGTTTCGCAAAACCGTCACCTCAACAAACGTACCCAAGAGGCATATTCTCAGCTATGCCACAGATCTGTAACTCATGCCACAGAGCTGTGACGCAAATCCCAAGCTTAGTAGATCCTTGGTACCTTAAGATAAAACGCATGATTCTGAGAAACGTCTGACACCTGTGTGGTATGCATGTAAAGCATCTCCTTACAAGTGATGCACCTCAACAAAGGTATCGATGAGGCATCTTCTCACGCATGCCACAGGTCTGACAAAAAACCAACCATTCTTCATGTAGGCTTTTGGCTAGCTTCAAGACAATACCACGTATCACCACTAAAAACAGAATAATTGCAAAGACACCAAAGAAATTAACAACTCTATAGCTCTAAAATGATGTTCAAGTTGACTTCTTAATGACGAGTGTCGGTGAGATGCAAGAGTTTTTGGAAAGGGTCTATTTGAACGAAAAAATGTTCATTTCCCCTCGTTAGTGAGTTTTGAACGTCCATAGACGTCTAACGGTAAAGGGTTTAGACTTACACTTAAACTTCAGTTGCCCTCGTTTATGTTCAGTTCCCTTCGTTGATGTTTAGTTGGCCCTGTACGTTGAATTGCCCTCGTTAAAATGCTGGGGAGGTATGCGTTAGACTCTTTGGAAGTGAAGGAAATCACGTGATGTCTTGCTTGAATAGTAGTTATAACATGGAGCTTACTGTGATTAAAATGCAAAGGTTTTCATTTATGTTTAGATGATTTATAGCTTTTTATTAAAAAGTGAGACTTAGAAAATTTTTGACAAAGTTGAGTTCAGCCCCAGATGAGGGCATTTCAGACCCTTCTGTAATGTTCATTTCCCCTCGGTGACTGTTCAGTTCCCCTCGATGAGGGCATTTCAGACCCTTCTGTAATGTTCATTTCCCCTCGGCAGTGTTCAGTTGCCCTCGGTGAGGGCAATTCAGACCCATTCTCTAATGTTCATTTCCCCTCGGCAGTGTTCAGTTCCCCTCGGTGAGGGCAATTCAGACCCATTCTGTAATGTTCATTTCCCCTCGGCAGTGTTCAGTTGCCCTCGGTGAGGGCAATTCAGACCCATTCTGTAATGTTCAGTTGCCCTCGGCAGTGTTCAGTTCCCCTCGGTGAGGGCAATTCAGACCCATTCTGTAATGTTCAGTTGCCCTCGGCAGTGTTCAGTTGCCCTCGGTGAGGGCAATTCAGACCCATTCTGTAATGTTCAGTTGCCCTCGTTTATGTACAGTTCCCCTCGTAAAAAGGCAACAACTAGAACTCTTTTGATTCTGCATTAAACGACTTCATTCTTCATACCAAAGTAGCTCCATGCCTTTTCTGTAGCTCACTAAAATTGCGAGTCAAAAACGCGACAAGATGAAGAGTTATAGCAATTTCCCTAAGAGCACCCCTTTTTATGTCCGCCATCTTGGATTTCTGGGCCAAGGGGATTACATGGCCATTTGGGCCAAAATTTTAAATTTATCCGACACTCCAGGTATAGATAAGATCAATTGTTCCGACTGCCAAGCCTCCTACATCGGTGAGACTGGCAGAAACCTCACAACAAGACTGACTGAACACAGACGGGCGACGAGGAAAGGTGATGTCAGCAATCACATTGCTGAACACCATCGACTTACCAACCACAACATTGACTGGGACTCTGCGCAATGCCTAACCTACAGCACTGACTATTTTCAACGACTGACTCTGGAAAGCTGGTTTACTAACTTAGAACAGACTCCCCTAAACAGATGTCAACAACTACCCGCCCCATACAAACGACTCATTCACGACATAAACATCACAAACGACCGAAAAAGAACAACCTAGCTTTACCGACAGACCGAAACAGACCAATCACGAACGACTTACGTCACTTGAGTCTTACAGCCAATAACATCACGGCAAAACCAACCGATCATTTCACACGAACTGGAATAAGAACATTCTACTGACAACAATCACTCACTTGATTCTGATGATGACTTCCGCACAGGTTGTCGAAACGTCAGTCACTGCCACCGACAACAGTCCTTCTCAGGACTACACTCACCCGGACGATCAGACTACACCTTCACATGTTACCCCCGGGTTCAAACCATTTACTGCACTCCAGGTATAGGTTTCATGATCCCCGAAACAAGTCCCTAGTGCTTTAAAAGTGGTTTTAAAGCATTAAAATGAGTCTTTCTCACTTACACCCCTTAGTCCATTTTTTATGTTTCGCTAGTCAATCTTTGAACAGCTGTAGCTTCTTTGTCCCTACATATCATGACTTTATATTCAATACCCAACTCGCTAGATTTCTTGTATATCACTGCACAAAATTTCAAGAAAATCTTATTGCAGGTTAAGACGTTAGAGCTGATCATAAAAGAGCAACTCCCTTTTTGGCCACCATATTGGATTCGTTGGCCAAGGGGTAGCATGGGCATTTTGGTCGCAATTCTAAAGTTCTCTGAAACATGATGTAGACTTAACACAAAAATGTTCCCCTAATAGAAAGCTTTAAAATGATATATAGGTTTGTTGTTACGGAAATCGACTGTGAGTAAATGTAACAAGTTTCGCAAAACCGTCACCTCAACAAACGTACCCAAGAGGCATTTTCTAAGGTATGCCACAGATCTGTAACTCATGCCACAGAGCTGTGATGTAAATCCCAAGTTTAGTAGATCCTTGGTACCTTGGGATAAAACGCATGATTCTGAGAAACCTCTGACACCTGTGTAAAGCATCTCCTCTACATGTGATGCACCTCAACAAAGGTATCGATGAGGCATCTTCTCACGCATGCCACAGGTCTGACAAAAAACCAACCATTCTTCATGTAGGTTTTTGGCTAGCTTCGAGACAATACCACGTATCACCACTAAAAACAAAATAATTGCAAAGACACCAAAGAAATTAACAACTCTATAACTATAAAACTATGTTTGGCCGCGTGGTCATGCGTTTCGTGGAAGTGGCGCCCGTGAGTACAGGGCTTACCCCCTTCTTTTGCACAGCCTTTCACTCTCACGCATGCCACTCCTGCGCGCATGATTTCCCGGAGTTGAGCGTGTATTCCCAATGATCCCCTGGGTCCAGTGCACCTGGGATTCTATTTTGGCCGCGTTGTCATGCGTTTCGTGGAAGTGGCGCCCGTGAGTACAAGGCTCACCCCCTACTTTAGCACATGTGCCTTATAGTGCACAGCCTCTCACTCTCACGCACGCCACTCCGGTGGCCGTGATTTCCAGGAGTTGCACGTCCATGCCTTAGCTCCTCTGGGTCTATCTAGTGCACCTTGGATTCCATTTTGTCTGCGTTGTCATGCGTTTCGTGGAAGTGGCAGGCGTGAGTACAAGGCACACCCCCTTCTTTAGCACATGTGCCTCATAGTACACAGCCTCTCACTCTCACGCATGCCACTCCGGCGCCCGTGATTTTCCGGAGTTGCGCGTCTATTCCCGAGGTTCCCCTGGGTCTAGTGCACCTTGGATTCCATTTTGTCTGCGTTGTCATGCGTTTCGTGGAAGTGGCAGGCGTGAGTACAAGGCTCACTCCCTACTTTAGCACATGTGCCTTATAGTGCACAGCCTCTCATTCTAACGCATGCCACTCCGGTGACCCTGATTTCCAGGAGTTGTGCGTCTATTACCCAGCTCCCCTTGGTCTATATAGTGCACCTGGGATTCCATTTTGGCTGGGTTGTCATCCGTTTCGTCGAAGTGGCGCCCGTGAGTACAAGGCTGACCCCTTCTTATGCAGAGCTTCTCACTGTCACGCATGCCACTCCGGCGTCCGTGATCTCCTGGAGTTGCGCGTCTATTCCCGAGGTTGCCCTAGGTCTAGTGCACCTGGGATTCGATTTTGGCCGTGTTGTCATGGGTTTCGTGGAAGTGGCGCACGTGAGTACAAGGCTCACCCACTACTTTAGCAAATGTGCCTTATAGTGGACAGCCTCTTACTCTCACGCATACCACTCCGGTGCCCGTGATTTCCAGGAGTTGTGCGTCTATTCCCAACTCCCCTTGGTCTATCTAGTGCATCCGGGATTCCATTCTGGCCGCGTTGTCATGCGTTTTGTGGAAGTGGCATGCGTGAGTACAAGGCTCACCCTCTGATTTTGCAGAGCCTCTCTCTCTCACGCATGCCACTCCAGCGCCCATTATTTCCAGGAGTTGCGCGTCTACTACCTAACTCCCCTGGGTCTATCTAATGCACCTGGGATTCCATTTTGGCCGCGTTGTCGTGCGTTTCATGGAAGTGGCACGCGTGAGTACAAGGCTCACCCCCTCCTTTTTCACAGCCTCTCTGTCTCACGCATGCCACCCCGGCGCCCGTGATTTCCAAGAGTTGCGCGTTGAAGCGTATTCAACGAGGGAAAAGGTTTCAATATATTTACAACTTACGAGCACATGGCATTGCTTGACAACCTCACACAAATATAGGGGGAGACTGGAACCAATACTACTCAGTCTCTACAAATACACCACATCTCCCCCTTTCTTGGACCGAACTACAACGGAAATAACAACAAAGAACGGGGTCCGGAAATAACAACAAGGAACGGAGTCCGAGAACATAGTTCAAACAGTCCATGTAAAAACTCCAACATTAACTAGGAATGTCTGGTGACAACAGTTAAATGTACGGAAGTCCCAGCATTACTTCAGATAGATTCTATTAGTCTATCCGGAGCTCTTCGCCCCCTGGAAGATCGGCGAAACGGGGTGGGGGCCGCTTCCACGGACTGGGGAGGAGCCGTCGCTGGTGCCTCCGCTGTTACTGCCGGTGTTACGTCCTGCTTTTGATCCTGAGCTGAATCTGTTTCAGCTGATACACCTTCTTGTGCATCAGGTTGTACCTGGGGTTGTCCGGAAATATCCGACCTGACCGGAATAGCCCATGGAACCTCCAAGGACTGGTCCTGATACTCTCTCTCTCCGCCTGGTTCTAATGCCGACCTGCCCATGCCGTCCCGTCTCACGTGATCGACGTGACGTTTCCACACTCTGCCGTCATTTAATACTATTATGTACGACTTGGGTCCACTTCGCTCAGCTATCGAACCTTGCCACCAGGTGTCCTCTTTTCTGAGGTCTTTCACTGAAACTCTGTCCCCGGGGTAAAATTCTCTGAACTTGGCATGTTCGTCGTGCGTGGCCTTCTGCTTTGCTTGGGAATCCATGACCTTCTCTTCTAAGTTTGGGCGGAGAAGAGTTAGCCGCGTTCGTAGTTCGCGACACAGGAACAGGCTAGTGGGTGTTCTGCCAGTCGTGGGGTGTCTTAATGACCGATAGGATAAGAGGAAGTTCGCAATACGTTGCTGAATGGAAAGTTTGCTGCCCTTGCAAGCCTTTAGGTGGTTCTTGAACGATTGCACCATACGCTCCGCTAACCCATTGCTCACTGCGTGATAAGGTGCTACCCGTACGTGTTTCACACCGTTCACTTTTAGGAAATGAGCAAAGTCTTCACTGCGAAACTGCGGCCCGTTATCGCTAACGCAGTGAATAGGTATTCCGTATCTGGCAAATAGTTCCTGTAAGATTGCGATTGTCGCTCTTGCTGTCGTGTTTTGAGGCATGTAGAAAATCTCGGGCCAACGAGAATGCGCGTCAACAACAATGAGATAATGTTTCTTTTCGTACTCAGCATGCTGTCTGCATGTACCTCAGGCATGCCACTCCGCCGCCTGTTATTTTCAGGAGCTACGTGTCTATTAGCCAACTCCCCTGGGTCTAACTAGTGCACCTGGGATTCCATTTTGGCCGCGTTCTCATGTGTTTCGTGGAAGTGGCACGCGTGAGTACAAGGGTCACCCCCTTCTTTCGCACAGCCTCTTACTCTCATGCATGTCACTCCGGCGCCCGTGATTTCCCGGAGTTGCACGTCTTTTCCCCAATTCCCCTGGGTCTAGTGCACTTGGGATTCCATTTTGGCTGCGTTGTCATTCGTTTCCTGGAAGTGGCAGGCGTGAATACAAGTCTCACCTTCTTCTTTAGGACATGTGCCTCGTAGTGCACAGCCGCTCACTCTCACGCACGCCACTCCGGCGCCTCTAACTTCCAGGAGATGCGCGTGTACTTCCCAACTCCCCTGGGTCTATCTAGTGCACCTGGGATTCCATTTTCGCCGCGTTCTCATGTGTTTTGTGGAAATGGCACGCGTGAGTACAAGGGTCACCCCCTTCTTTTGCAGAGCCTCTCACTCTCACGCATGCCACTCCAGCGCCCGTGATTTTCCGGAGTTGCACGTCTATTCCCCAATTCCCCTGGGTCTAGTGCACTTAGGATTCCATCTTGGCTGCGTTGTCATGCGTTTCGCGGAAGTGGTAGGCGTGAGTACAAGGCTCAACCCCTTCCTTAGCACATATGCCTCATAGTGCACCCCATTTAGTGTCCGCCATCTTGGATTTTTAGGCCAAGGGGTAGCATGGCCATTTTGGTCAAGGTTTTAAATTTCCCTAAAACTCCCGCTATAGATTCATTGTTGACCCGAACTCCCATCATGTTGACCCGGACTCCTAAGATGTTGACCCGGACTCCTTAGATGTTGACCCGGACTCCCTATGTTGACCCAGACTTTTTTGATGTTGACCCGGACTCCTTCGATGTTGAACCGGACGCCCTCGATGTTGACCCGGACTCTCTATGGCTTTGACTATGTCTATTGTTCTATTCTTAGTCATAGTCATATCTATAGTCAGAGTGTCAATCATAGTCATAGTCATAGCCAAAGTTTTGTCATAGTCAATATCTAAGTCATAGACATACTCATTTCAAATTTATGTATTAGCTATGACTTAGATAATGACTATGACGATAATATGGTTGAGATGATGGCTATGACTATGGTTATGACTTTCACTATGACTATAACTATGAGTAATACTACGACTATAGATATGACTATGACCAAGGGTTCGGCCATAGCCATAGTCATAGTGGTACTCATGGTCAAAGGAATAATCATAGGTATGGTCCTAGTCATAGTCATAGCCGTAGTCAGAGTCATAGTGATAGTCCTAGTCCTAGTCGTAGTCATAGTCATAGTCATAGTCATAGTGTTAGTCAGAGTCAGAGTCAGAGTCATAGTCATAGTCAGTGTCATAGTCATATTTCTAGTGAGAATCATAGTCATAGTCCTAGTAATTGTCATAGTCATAGTCTTAGTCAGAGTCCTAGTCAGAGTCCTACTCCTAGTAATAGTCAGTCATAGTCTTAGTGATAGTCGTAGTCATAGTCATGCTCATAGTCCTAGTCAGAGTCAGAGTCAGTCATGGTCATAGTCATAGTCCTTGTCAGAGTCCTGGTCATAGTCAATGTCATACTCATAGTCATAGTCCTAGTCATAGACACAGTCTATGACTATGACTATGACTATGTCTATGACTAGGACTATGACTCTGACTATGACTTTATGACTATGACTATAACTATGACTCTGACTATGACTCTTACTATGACTATGACTATGACTATGTCTATGGCTAGGACTAGGACTGCGACTATGACTATGACTATGTCTATGTCTATGACTAGGACTATGACTATGACTATGACTAGGACTATGACTATGACTACGACTATGAGTATGACTAGGACCATACCTATGATTATTCCTTTGACCATGAGTATTACTGTGACTGTGGCTCTGGCCGAACCTTGGTTATAGTCATATCTATAGTCATAGTATTACTCATAGTTATAGTCATAGTGAAAGTCATAACCATAGTCATAGCCATCATCTCAACCATATTATCTTCATAGTCATTATCTAAGTGACTATGGCTATGACTATGACTATGATTGATACTCTGACTATAGATATGACTGTGACTAAGAATAGAACAATAGACATAGTCAAAGCAATAGTACAAGTCATAGTTAGACATAGTCCTAGTCTAAGTTTTGGTAGTTTCTACAACAGATAATGATATAAGTCGTTAAGTGAAATTAGCGCCTAAAATACTTGATCAAATCTAAGAATATTTACACAGGATATAGATATGTAGACAATAAACATCGCGTGAAAATCTTACGCAACTCTATGAAGCCGTTTTAGAGATATCGCACCTAGAAGACATAGCGAGTCCGGGTCAACATCGAAGGTGTCAGGGTCAACATCGAAGGAGTCCGGGTCAACATAGGGAGTCCGGGTCAACATCGAGGGAGTCTGGGTCAACATAGGGAGTCTGGGTCAACGTCGAGGGAGGCCAGGTCAACATAGGGAGTCCGGGTCAACAACAAAGGAGTCCGGGTCAACATAGGGAGTCCGGGTCAACATCCAGGGAGCCCAGGTCAACATAGGGAGTCCGGGTCAACAACGAAGGAGTTCGGGTCAACGTCAAGGGAGTCCGGGTCAACATCGAGGGAGTCCGGGTCAACAACGAAGGAGTCCGGGTCAACATCGAGGGAGTCCGGGTCAACATCGAGGGAGGCCGGGTCAACATAGGGAGTCCGGGTCAACAACAAAGGAGTCCGGGTCAACATCAAGGGAGTCCGGGTCAAAATCGAGGGAGTCCGGGTCAACATCGAAGGAGTCGGGGTCAACATCAAAGGAGTCCGGTCAACATCGAAGGAGTCCGGGTCAACTTAAAGGGAGTCCAGGTCAACAATGAATCTATAGCAGGAGTTTTGCGGAAATTTAAAATTTTGACCAAAGTGGCCATGCTACCCCTTGGCCTAAAAATCCAAGATGGCGGACACTAAAAGGGGTGACCTCTTGGGAAGTGCTATAACTACCGATTTTCTCACGCTGTTGACTTGACATTTCTCTGAGATATAGACATGGCATGGATCTAGTTTGGTATGAGGTTTCACGTAATTAGCTTCAAGTAAAACGCGCCGAGGAGGCATCTTCTCACCCCTGCCAAAGATCTGAAACGTGGGCCAAGCAGCTAAAACTCCATGAGCGCGTGAAGCAGTCCCATGGGTACCTACGCGCGAAAAGTGCACGTCCCAGATGAAAGGGCACGGCCGAGTGGCATGCCTGCAAAGTCCGAGAAAACGCGCCGAGGAGGCATGTTCTAACCCCTGCCAAAGATCTGAAACGTGGGCCAAGCAGCTGAAACTCCATGACCGCGTGAAGAAATCCCATGGATACCTAGGCGCGCAAAGTGCGCGTCTCAGACAAAGGGCACGGCCGAGTGGCATGCCTGCAAAGTCCGAGAAAACGCGCCGAGGATGCATGTCCTCACCCCTGCCAAAGATCTGAAACGTGGGCCAACCACCTGAAACTCCATGGGCGCGTAAAGCGGTCCCATGGGTACCTAGGCGCGCAAAGCGCGCGTCTAAGACAAAGGGCACGGCCGAGTGGCATGCCTGCAAAGTCCGAGAAGACGCGCCGAGGAGGCATGTTCTCACCCAGGCCAAGGATCTGAAACGTAGGCCAAGCAGCTGAAACTCCATGGGCGCGTTAAGCAGTCGCATGGGTACCAATGCGCGCAAAGCGCGCGTCTCAGACAAAGGGCACGGCCGAGTGGCATGCCTGCAAAGTCCGAGAAGACGAGCCAAGGAGGCATGTTCTCACCCCTGCCAAAGATCTGAAACGTGGGCCAAACACCTGAAACTCCATAGGCGCGAGAAGCGGTGCCATGGATACCTAGGCACGCAAAGCGCGCGTCTCAGACAAAGGGCACGGCCGAATGGCATATCTGCAAAGTCCGAGAAAACGCGCAAAGGAGACATAATCTAACCCATGCCAAAGATCTGAAACGTGGGCCAAGCAGCTGAAACTCCAATGCGCGTGAAGCGGTCCCATGGGTTCCTAGGCGCGCAAAGCACGCGTCTCAGACAAAGGGTACGGCCGAGTGGTATGCATCCAAAGTCCGAGAAAACGCGTTGAGGAGGCATGTTCTCAACCCTGCCAAGGATCTGAAAGGTGCGCAAAGCAACTGAAACTCCATCAGCCCGTAGATCAGTCCCATGGGTACCTAGGCGCGCAAGTTGCGCGTCTCAGACAAAGGGCAGGGCCGAGTGGCATGCCTGCAAAGTCCAAGGAAGCGCGCCGAGGAGGCATCTTCTCACCCCTGCCAAAGATCTGAAACGTGGGCCAGGCAGCTGAAACTCCATGAGCGCGTGAAGCAGTCCCATGGGTACCTAGGCGCGCAAAGTGCGCGTCTCAGATAAAAGGGAACGGCCGAGTGGCATGCCTGCAAAGTCCGAGAGGACGCGCCGAGGAGGCATGTTCTCACCCCTGCCAAAGATCTGAAACGTCGGCCAAGCAGCTGAAACTCCATAAGCGCGTGAAGCAGTCGCATGGATACCTAGTCGCGCAAAGTGCGCATCTCAGACAAAGGGCACGGCCGAGTGGCATGCCTGCAAAATCCGAGAAAACGCGACGAGGAGGCATGTTCTCAACCCCGCCAAAGATCTGAAACGTGGGCCAAGCACCTGATACTCCATGGGCGCGTGAAGCGGTCCCATGGGTACCTAGGCGCGAAGAACGCGCGTCTCAGACAAAAGGCACGGCCGAGTGGCATGCCTACAAAGTCCGAGAAAACGCGACGAGGAGGCATGTTCTCACCCCTGCCAAAGATCTGGAACGAGGACCAAGCACCTGAGAATCCATGGGCGCTTGTAGCAGTCCCATGGGTACCTAGGCGTTCAAAGCGCGCGTCTCAGAGAGAGGGCATGGCCGAGTGGCATGCCTGCAAAGTCCGAGAAAACGCACCGAGGAGGCATGCTCTCACCCCTGCCAACGATCTGAAACATGGGCCAAGAAGCTGAAACTCCATGAGCGCGTGAAGCAGTCGCATGAGTACCTAGGCGCGTGAAGTGGGCGTCTCAGACAAAGGGCACGGCCGAGTGGCATGCCTGCAAAGTCCGAGAAAACGCGACGAGGAGGCATGTTCTCACCCCTGCCAAGGATCTGACAGGTGGGCCAAGCAACTGAAAATCCATGAGCCTGTAGACCAGTCCCATGGGTACCTAGGCACGCAAAGTGCGCGTCTCAGACAAAAGACACGGCCGAGTGGCATGCCTGCAAAGTCCAAGTAAACGCGCCGAGGAGGCATGTTCTCACCCCTGCCAAAGATCTGAAACGTAAGCCAAGCAGCTAAAAATACATAAGTGCATGAACCAGTCCCATGGGTACCTAGGCGCGCAAAGTGCGCGTCTCAGACAAAGGGCACGGCCAAGTGGCATGCCTGCAAAGTCCGAGAAAACCCGCCAAGGAGGCATGTTCTCACCCCTTCCAAAGATCTGAAACGTGCGCCAGGCAGCTGAAACTCCATGAGCGCGTGAAACAGTCCCGTGGGTACTTAGGCGCGCAAAGTGCGCGTCTCAGGGAAAGGGCGCGGCCGAGTGCAATGCCTGCAAAGTCCGAGAAAACGCGCCGAGGAGGCATGTTCGCACCCCTGCCAAAGATCTGAAACGTAAGCGAAGCAGCTGAAACTCCATGAGCGCATCATGCGGTTCCATGGGTACCTACGCGCGCAAAGTGCGCGTCTCATACAAAAAGCACGGTCGAGTGGCCTGCCTGCAAAGTCCGAGAAAACGCGCCAAGGAGGCACGTTCTCACCCCTGCAAAAGACCTGAAACGTGGGCCAAGCAGCTAAAACTCCTTAGGCGCGTGAAACAGTCCCATGGATACTAAGGTGCGCAAAGTGCGCGTCCCAGACAAAGGGCACGGCCGAGTGGCATGCTTGCAAAGTCCGAGAAAACGCGCCGAGGAGGCATGTTCTCACCCCTGCCACATATCTGAAACGTAAGCCAAGAGGCTGAAACTCCATAGACGCGTGAAGTGGTCCCATGGGTACCTAGGCGCGCACAGCGCACGTCTCAGACAAAGGTCACGGCCGAGTGGCATGCCTGCAAAGTCCGAGAAAACGCGCCGAGGAGGCATGTTCTCACCCCTGCCAAAGATCTGAAACGTCGGCCAAGCAGCTGAAACTCCATCAGCCACTAGACAAGTCCCATAGGTACCTAGGCGGACAAAATGCGCGTCTCCAACAAAGAGCAGAGCCGAATGGCATCCCTGCAAAGTCCGAGAAAACGCGCCAAGGAGGCATGTTCTCACCCCTGCCGAAGATCTGAAATGTGGGCCAAGCAGCTCAAACTCCATGAGCGCGTGAAGCAGTCACATGGGTACCTAGGCGCGCAAAGTGCGCGTCTCAAACAAAGGGCACGGCCGAGTGGCATGCTTGCAAAGTCCGAGAAAACGCGCCGAGGAGGCACGTTCTCACCCCTGCCAAAGATCTGAAACGTGGGCCAAGCAGCTGAAACTCCTTGAGCCTACTGATCAGTCCAATGGGTACCTAGTTGTGCAAAGTGCGCGTCTCAGACAAAGGGCACGGCCGAGTGGCATGCCTGCAAAGTCCGAGAAAACGCGCCGAGGAGGCATGTTCTCACCCCTGCCAAAGATCTGAAACGTGGGCCAAGCCGGTGAAACTCCATGAGCGCGTGAAGCAGTCCCATGGGTACCTAGGCGCGTAAAGTCTGCGTCTCAGACAAAGGGCACAATCGAGTGGCATGCCTGCAAAGTCCGACAAAACTCATCGAGGAGGCATGTTCTCACCCCTGCCAAAGATCTGAAACGTGGGCAAAGCAGCTGAAACTCCATGCGCGCGTGAAGCGGTCCCATGGGTTCCTAGGCGCGCAAACTGCGCGTCTCAGACAAAGGGCACGGCCGAGTGGCATGCCTGCAAAGTCCGAGAAAACGCGTTGAGGAGGCATGTTCTCAACCCTGCCAAGGATCTGAAAGGTGTGCCAAGCAAGTGAAACTCCAACAGCCCGTAGGTCAGTCCCATGGGTACCTAGGCGCGCAAATTGCGCGTCTCATACAAAGTGCACGGCCGAGTGGCATGCCTGCAAAGTCCAAGGAAACGCGCCGAGGAGGCATCTTCTCACCCCTGCCAAAGATCTGAAACGTGGGCCAGGCAGCTGAAACTCCATGAGCGCGTGAAGCAGTCCCATGGGTACCTAGGCGCGCAAAGTGCGCGTCTCAGATAAAGGGGAACGGCCGAGTGGCATGCCTGCAAAGTCCGAGACGACGCGCCGAGGAGGCATGTTCTCACCCCTGCCAAAGATCTGAAACGTGGGCAAAGCAGCTGAAACTCCATGAGCGCGTGAAGCAGTCGCATGGATACCTAGGGGCGCAAAGTGCGCATCTCAGACAAAGGGCACGGCCGAGTGGCATGCCTGCAAAGTCCGAGAAAACGCGACGAGGAGGCATGTTCTCAACCCTGCCAAAGATCTGAAACGTGGGCCAAGCACCTGAAACTCCATGGGCGCGTGAAGCGGTGCCATGGGTACCTAGGCGCTCAAAGCGCGCGTCTCAGACAAAAGGCACGGCCGAGTGGCATGCCTGCAAAGTCCGAGAAAACGCGACGAGGAGGCGTGTTCTCACCTCTGCCAATGATCTGAAACGAGGACCAAGCACCTGAAACTCCATGGGCGCTTGAAGCGGTCCCATCGGTACCTAGGCGTTCAAAGCGCGTGTCTCAGACAGAGGGCACGGCCGAGTGGCATGCCTGGAAAGTCCGAGAAAACGCACCGAGGAGGCATGCTCTCACCCCTGCCAACGATCTGAAACATGGGCCAAGAAGCTGAGACTCCATGGGCGCGTGAAGCAGTCGCATGGGTACCTAGGCGCGTGAAGTGGGCGTCTCAGACAAAGGGCACGGCCGAGTGGCATGCCTGCAAAGTCCGAGAAAACGCGACGAGGAGGCATGTTCTCACCCCTGCCAAGGATCTGACAGGTGGGCCAAGCAACTGAAATTCCATGAGCCCGTAGACCAGTCCCATGGGTACTTAGGCACGCAAAGTGCGCGTCTCAGACAAAAGACACGGCCGAGTGGCATGCCTGGAAAGTCCAAGTAAACGCGTCGAGGAGGCATGTTCTCACCCCTGCCAAAGATCTGAAACGTAAGCCAAGCACCTAAAAATACATAAGTGCATGAACCAGTCCAATGGGTACCTAGGCGCGCAAAGTGCGCGTCTCAGACAAAGGGCACGGCCAAGTGGTATGCCTGCAAAGTCCGAGAAAACGCGCCAAGGAGGCATGTTCTCACCCCTGCCAAAGATCTGAAACGTGGGCCAAGCAACTCACACTCCATGAGCGCGTGAAGCAGTCCCATGGGTACCTAGGCGCGCAAAGTGCGCGTCTCAGAAAAAAAGCATGGTCGAGTGGCATGCCTGCAAAGTCCGAGAAAACGCGCCGAAGAGGAATGTTTTCACCCCTGCCAAGGATCTGAAAGGTGGGCCAAGCAGCTGAAACTCCATGAGCCCGTAGACCAGTCCCATGGGTACCTAGGCGCGCAAAGTGCGCGTCTCAGATAAAGGACACAGCCGAGTGGCATCCCTGCAGAGTCCGAGAAAACGCGCCGAGGAGGCATGTTCTCATCCCTGCCAAAGATCTGAACCGTGGGCCAAGCAGCTGAAACTCCATGGGCGCGTGAAGTGGTCCCATGGGTACCTAGGCGCGCAAAGCGCACGTCTCAGACAAAGGTCACGGCCGAGTGGCATGCCTGCAAAGTCCGAGAAAACGCGCCGAGGAGGCATGTTCTCACCCCTGACAAAGATCTGAAACGTCAGCCAAGCAGCTGAGACTCCATCAGCCACTAGACAAGTCCCATGGGTACCTAGGCGGACAAAGTGCGCGTCTCAAACAAAGAGCAGAGCCGAGTGGCATCCCTGCAAAGTCCGAGAAAACGCGCCAAGGAGGCATGTTCTCACCCCTGCCGAAGATCTGAAACGTAGGCCAAGCAGCTCAAACTCCATGAGCGCGTGAGGCAATCCCATGGGTACCTAGGCGCGCAAAGTGCGCGTCTCAGACAAAGGGCACGGCCGAGTGGCATGCTTGCAAAGTCCGAGAAAACGCGCCGAGGAGGCATGTTCTCACCCCTGCCAGATATCTGAAACGTGGGCCAAGCAGCTGAAACTCCTTGAGCCTATTAATCAGTCCCATGGGTACCTAGGCATACAAAGTGCGCGTCTCAGACAAAGGGCACAGCCGACTGGCATGCCTGCAAAGTCCGAGAAAACGCGCCGAGGAGGCATGTTCTCACCCCTGCCAATGATCTGGAAGGTGGGCCAAGCAGCTGAAACTCCATGAGCGCGTGAAGCAGACCCATGGGTACCTAGGCGCACAAAGTGCGCGTCTCAGACAAAGAGCACGTCCGAGTGACATGCCTGCAAAGTCCGAGGAAACGCGCCGAGGAGGCATGTTCTCACACCTGCCAAAGATCTGAAACGTGGGCCAAGCAGATGAAACTACATGAGCGCGTGAAGCAGTCCCATGGGTACCTAGGCGCGCAAAGTGCGCGAAAATGACAAAGGGCACGGCCGAGTGGCATGCCTGCAAAGTCCGAGAAAACGCGCCGAGGAGACATGTTCTCACCCCTGCCAGAGATCTGAAACGTGGGCCAAGCAGCTGAAAGTCCTCGAGCCCGTAGATCACTCCCATTGGTACCTAGGCGCGCAAAGTGCGCGTCCCAGACAAAGGGCACGGCCGAGTGGCATGCCTGCAAAGTCCCAGGAAACGCGCCGAGGAGGCATGTTCTCATCCCTGCCAAAGATCTGAAACGTGGACCAAGCAGCTGAAACTCCAGGGGCGCGTGAAGTAGTCCCATGGGTACCTAGGCCCGCAAAGCGCGCGTCTCAGACAAAGGACACGGCCGAGTGGCATGACTGCAAAGTCCGAGAAAACTCGCCGAGGAGGCATGTTCTCACCCCTGCCAAAGATCTGTAACGTGGGCCAAGCAGCTGAAACTTTATGTGCCCGTAGACCAGTCTCATGGGTACCTAGGCGCGCAAAGCGCCCGTCTCAGACAAAGGGCACGGCCGAGTTGCATGCCTGCAAAGTCCGAGAAAACGCGCCGAGTAGGTATGTTCTCACCCCTGCCAAAGATCTGAAACGTAAGCCAAGCAGCTGAAACTCCATCAGCCTATAGACCAGTTCCATGGGTACCTAGGCGCTTAAAGTGCGCGTCTCAGACAAAGGGCACGGCCGAGTGGCATGCCTGCAAAGTCCGAGAAAACGCGCCGAGGAGGCATGTTCTCACCCCTGCAAAGATCTGAAACGTGGGCCAAGCAGCTGAAACTCCATAAGCGCGTGAAGCAGTCCCATGAGTACCTAGGCGGTTAAAGTGCGCGTCTCAGACAAACTCTATGAGCGCGTGAAGCAGTCCCACGCAACGCATGAGAACTCGGCCAAAAAGGAATCCCAGGTTTACTAGACCCAGCGAATCTCGGAAATAGAGGCCAACTCCGGGATATCAGGGACGGCGGAGTGGCATGCGTAAGAGTGCGTCCCACCGCACTATAAGGCACATGTTACCTTTAAACTAGACTATTTGGTGTGAACATCGCTTTCATTTTACGATTACGCTAAAAATGATGATAATAATTTTTAGATATTTCGATAAGTCTGACCAATTTGGAAAATTTTCTAAGTCTGACACTATTACTTGACGATTTTGAGAAACTTTAGACAGAATAAAGATGATGCCCTAATAAACAGATTGCTTTAAGGACATATGGTATCATTTGCGCTATTTGGTGAGTAAGGCTCATGTAACAGTATTTACTCAACACAAGTCCCGTGGCATAAGTACGAGCGTTGCACAATTCCTCCGAAAGCTCTTAATTCTTTACAAAACAATTATAGCTAACAAAGCAAAAAATATTAAAGGACTGTTTTTGGTTGAAATATGTGGATGAAGTCTGCTCCAGACTATTTTCTTGTGTTAACGAGCTGATTTTGTACGTGTGCTAATTTTGTTCTCGGTGTGCTAATTTTGTTAGTTGTGTTCATTTGCCCTCGGTGGCTGCCGAGGGGAAATGAACAATTTGAATTTACACACGAAAAATACTACGAAAGTTTACCAAATTTCTTCTGCAGGGTACTAATATCACAAGCCATGGTGGGGAAACACAACCATTATATTCCCCTTTCACTTAACCAATCAAATCTCAGTTAGGGTTAGACCATCATAGCCATAGGCTGCAAGTCTAGTAGAGGTACATAACCTACATCTCATAAGCTTGAATTAGAGCTCCTCTTCGAACTACTGTAGCTCTTCAATTACATCTAAGACATGACATCTGTAATCCGCAGGGCTAGGATCTGAAAGTTGGTAGAGTACTTTTTACACTTCTTAACATGATTTGTGCCTAGTTTCATACGATTTTATTAAAGAATATATATCTTATAGCTATTTTTGGGCAGCCTAACCCTATTTTCTTAAAACGAGGGGAACTGAACATAGACGAGGGGAAATGAACATAGACGAGGGGAAATGAACACTATCGAGGGCAACTGAACATTATCGGCTGGGTCTGAAGTGCCCTCACTTGGGTCTGAAATGCCCTCACATTTGCCCAAAATTTTCGAAGTCTAAATATTTGATTAAACGGTCCAAATGGTCTAAACATAAACGAGAACTTTTTAAACTTTATCTCTTTGTCATTTAATAGTCCCTATTACCTTTAAACTAGACGCTTTCATTTTACGATTACGCTAAAAATGATGATAATAATTTCTAGATATTTCGATAAGTCTGACCAATTTGGAAAGTTTTCTAAGTCTGACACTATTACTTGACGATTTTGAGAAACTGTAGCAGTGTTTTGAAATGCACTTTTGCCTTCAAACTTGAAAGTGTCAAAGAGGACACAATTATATGTTATTCCAGAAAAATTCAGGTATAACTACGTAAGGACTAGTTAGATACTGAGCGTCAAAGTCCACCAAAAAGACGAGGGGAACTGAACATAGACGAGGGGAATGAACATAGACGAGGGGAAATGAACACTACCGAGGGCAACTGAACATTATCGGCTTGGTCTGAACTGCCCTCACTTGGGTCTGAAATGCCCTCACATTTGCCCAAAATTTTCTAGGTCTAAATATTTGATTAAACAGTCCAAATGGTCTAAACATAAACGAGAACTTTTTAAACTTTATCTCTTTGTGATTTAATAGGGTCCCTATTACCTTTAAACTAGGCTATTTGGTGTAAACATCGCTTTCATTTTACGATTTTGTACGTGTGCTAATTTTGTTCTCGGTGTGCTAATTTTGTTAGCTGTGTTCATTTGCCCTCGGTGGCTGCCGAGGGGAAATGAACAATTTGAATTTACACACGAAAAATACTACGAAAGTTTACCAAATTTCTTCTGCAGGGTACTAATATCACAAGCCATGGTGGGGAAACACAACCATTATATTCCCCTTTCACTTAACCAATCAAATCTCAGTTAGAGTTAGACCATCATAGCCATAGGCTGCAAGTCTAGTAGAGGTACATAACCTACATCTCATAAGCTTGAATTAGAGCTCCTCTTCGAACTATTGTAGCTCTTCAATTACATTGAAGACATAACATCTGTAATCCGCAGGGCTAGGATCTGAAAGTTGGTAGAGTACTTTCTACACTTCTTAACATGATTTGTGCCTAGTTTCATACGATTTTATTAAAGAATATATATCTTATAGCTATTTTTGGGAAGCCTAACCCTATTTTCTTAAAACGAGGGGAACTGAACATAGACGAGGGGAAATGAACATAGACGAGGGGAAATGAACACTACCGAGGGCAACTGAACATTATCGACTGGGTCTGAAGTGCCCTCACTTGGGTCTGAAATGCCCTCACATTTGCCTAAAATTTTCCAAGTCTAAATATTTGATTAAACGGTCCAAATTGTCTAAACATAAACGAGAACTTTTTAAACTTTATCTCTTTGTGATTTAATAGAGTCCCTATTACCTTTCAACTAGACGCTTTCGCTAAAAATGATGATAATAAATTCTAGATATTTCGATAAGTCTGACCAATTTGGAAAGTTTTCTAAGTCTGACACTATTACTTGACGATTTTAAGAAACTGTAGCAGTGTTTTGAAATGCACCTTTGCCTTCAAACTTGAAAGTGTCAAAGAGTACACAATTATATGTTATTCCAGAAAAATTCAGGTATAACTACGCAAGGACTAGTTAGATACTGAGCGTCAAAGTCCACCAAAAAGACGTTTGAAAATATTTTAAGGATTTCATCAAAAACAGTTATCTTTCAAACCTTATTTCTTCTTAATTCCCAAGGGTTAGTGAATGGAACTTACAACAAAGATGCAGTAGAGAATGGGCTACTATGTGCTAAGAAATGGCGGGTTTAACGCATGAAACAACAGAGATACAAGAGTTTTTGTAGAAGAACTAATTAAAGGAAAAAATGTTCATTTCCCCTCGTCTGTATATCTTTGAACGTCTATAGTCGAGAAAGGGTAAAAGATTCAGGGGTAAACTTAACACCAAAGTATTGCCCCAAAAGTAAGCTTTTTAACCATATGTAATTTTTTCTTGTTTTACAAAACACTGATTAAGAAATGTAAAAGTTATCCAAAAAAGGCCAATGTTCAGTTCCCCTCGTTTTTGAAAAACGGGGTAGGGTGCCTAAAAGTATTCATAAAATAGAGAATATGCGATGAAATGACTTCAAACTTCATACACATAATGTTAGAGAATGTCAAGACTGTTGTAGTAAATTAGAGATCTTAACCCTTAGGATATAAGAAGTTGTGATGTTTTGAAGATAGTGAACTATCCAAAATCAGCCATTATTGAGACATAGGTAGGATTTCACTCTAATTAAAAAATCAGTGGTTAAATGAAAGTGGAATTGAAAATTTATGTTGCACCATAAGGGTTAGTGATATCAAATATCACCATACCAAATTTGGTAATGTTTCGAAATATTTTTCTTCTATTCCCCAAAATTGATGAGTCCCCTCGTCAGCGCAACTTTAAAGGACTATAACTCCCGCTAGATTTAATCAATTATTTTTAAACTTGGCCAACATATAGGCGATATATAAATCTTTTAGCACTGTAAATTTGAAAATGAAATAATAAAACTGGAATTTCTTACAGATTTTTAAAGATTATTTAGGGTTACCGAGGGGAGCTGAACAGTGAACTGAAATGTTCTAAGATAGAAAGGTATGGGGAATCCAGCGGTTATCTACCGCACAAGAGGGAATCACGTGTGATCTGCACAGACCATATATGGTATTATGAGAAAAGGTTTTTCTTGTATTCCCCAAAAATGTTCAGTTGCCCTCTTCACGTTGCACTTAAAAATACGTAAAAATTTTGAAAAAAATCAAAATTGCATCAAACTTTGTAGAACGATAAAACTCATGATAAAGTATCTTTAAAATAAAGTAAAACTTGTAGAAATAAATTCTGTATTTTTTGCGAATTTTCTAAGACCAAAAGGGTTTTACGAGGGGAACTGAACATCCAAGGAAGCTAATTAGGGTTAGGGTTAGGGTTAGGGTTAGGGTTAGGGGTTAGGGTTAGGGTTTAGGGTTAGGGTTAGCTTCCCTGTTCATTTCCCCTCGTAAGAAATGTTCAGTTCCCCTCGTTAATGTTCATTTCCCCTCGTATGATGTTCATTTCCCCTCTGTTGATGTTCAGTTCCCCTCTGTTTATGTTCAGTTCCCCTCGCTCAATGTTCAGTTCCCCTCGTGAGGGCAATTCAGACCCAGGCGAAAATGTTCAGTTCCCCTCGTTTATGTTCAGTTCCCCTCGTTGATGTTTAATTGGCCCTGAACGATGAATTCCCCTCGTTAAAATGCCGGGAAGACATGCGTTAGACTCTTCGGAAGTGAAGGGAATCACGTAATGTCTTGCCTGAGTATTAGTTACAACATGAACCTCACTGTGATTAAAATGCAAAGGTTTTTATTTATGTTTGGATGATTTATAGCTTTTTATTAAAAAGTGAGACTTAGAAAATTTTTGACAAAGTTGAGTTCAACCCCAGATGAGGGCATTTCAGACCTATCTGTAATGTTCATTTCCCCTCGGTGACTGTTCAGTTCCCCTCAGTGAGGGCAATTCAGACCCATTCTGTAATGTTCAGTTGCCCTCGTTTATGTCCAGTTGCCCTCGTAAAAAGGCAACAACTAAAACTCTTTTGATTCTGCATGGAACGACTTCATCCCTCATACCAAAGTAGCTCCATATTTTGTCTGTAGCACACTAAAACTGCGAGTCAAAAACGCGAAAATATGAGGAGTTATAGCACTACCCCTAGGAGCACACCTTTTCATGTCCGCCATCTTGGATTTTTGGGCCAAGGGGATTACATGGCCATTTTGGTCAAAATTTTAAATTTATCCGAAACTCCAAGTATAGGTTTCATGATCCCCGAAACGAGTCCCTAGTGCTTTAAAAGTGGTTTTAAAGCATTAAAGTGAGTCTTTCTCATATACACCCCATAGTGCATATTTTATGTTTCGCTAGTCAATCTTTGAACCGCTGTAACTTCTTTGTCCCTACATATCATGACTTTATATTCAATGCCCAACTCGCTAAATTTCTTGTATTTCACTGTACAAAATTTCAAGAAAATCTTATAGCAGGTTAAGACGTTAGAGCTGATCAAAAAAGATTAACTCTCTCTTTCGCCACCATATTGGATTCTTTGTCCAAGGGGTAGCATGGGCATTTTGGTCAAGGTTCTAAGGTTCTCTGAAACATGTTGTAGACTTAACACAAAAATGTTCCCCTAATAGAAAGCTTTGGAATGATATATAGCTTTGTTGTTACGGAAAGCGACTGTGAGTAAATGTAACAAGTTTCGCAAAACCGTCACCTCAACAAACGTACCCAAGAGGCATATTCTCAGCTATGCCACAGATTTCTAACTCATGCCACAGAGCTGTGACGCAAATCCCAAGCTTAGTAGATCCTTGGTACCTTAGGATAAAACGCATGATTCTGAGAAACGTCTGACACCTGTGTGGTATGCATGTAAAGCATCTCCCCTACAAGTGATGCACCTCAACAAAGGTATCGATGAGGCATCTTTTCACGCATGCCACAGGTCTGACAAAAAACCAACCATTCTTCATGTAGGCTCTTGGCTAGCTTCAAGACAATACCACGTATCACCACTAAAAACAGAATAATTGCAGACACCAAAAAAATTAACAACTCTATAGCTCTAAAATGATGTTCAAGTTGACTTCTTAATGACGAATGTCGGTGAGATGCAGGAGTTTTTGGAAAGGGTCTATTTGAACGAAAAAATGTTCATTTGCCCTCGTTAGTGAGTTTTGAACGTCCATAGACGACTAACGGTAAAGGGTTTAGACTTACACTTAAACTTCAGTTGCCCTCGTTTATGTTCAGTTCCCTTCGTTGATGTTTAGTTGGCCCTGTACGTTGAATTGCCCTCGTGAAAATGCTGGGGAGGTATGCGTTAGACTCTTTGGAAGTGAAGGAAATCACGTGATGTCTTGCTTGAATAGTAGTTATAACATGGAGCTTACTGTGATTAAAATGCAAAGGTTTTCATTTATGTTTAGATGATTTATAGCTTTTTATTAAAAAGTGAGACTTAGAAAATTTTTGACAAAGTTGAGTTCAGCCCCAGATGAGGGCATTTCAGACCCTTCTGTAATGTTCATTTCCCCTCGGTGACTGTTCAGTTCCCCTCGGTGAGGGCAATTCAGACCCATTCTGTAATGTTCATTTGCCCTCGGCAGTGTTCAGTTGCCCTCGGTGAGGGCAATTCAGACCCATTCTGTAATGTTCAGTTGCCCTCGGCAGTGTTCAGTTCCCCTCGTAAAAAGGCAACAACTAGAACTCTTTTGATTCTGCATTAAACGACTTCATCCTTCATACCAAAGTAGCTCCATGCCTTGTCTGTAGCTCACTAAAATTGCGAGTCAAAAACGCGACAAGATGAAGAGTTATAGCAATTTCCCTAAGAGCACCCCTTTTTATGTCCGCCATCTTGGATTTCTGGGCCAAGGGGATTACATGGCCATTTGGGTCAAAATTTTAAATTTGTCCGACACTCCAGGTATAGGTTTCATGATCCCCGAAACAAATCCCTAGTGCTTTAAAAGTGGTTTTAAAGCATTAAAATGAGTCTTTCTCACTTACACCCCTTAGTCCATTTTTTGTTTCGCTAGTCAATCTTTGAACAGCTGTAGCTTCTTTGTCCCTAGATATCATGACTTTATATTCAATACCCAACTCGCAAGATTTCTTGTATATCACTGCACAAAATTTCAAGAAAATCTTATTCCAGGTTAAGACGTTAGAGCTGGTCATAAAAGAGCAACTCCCTTTTTGGCCACCATATTGGATTCGTTGGCCAAGGGGTAGCATGGGCATTTTGGTCGCAATTTTAAAGTTCTCTGAAACATGATGTACACTTAACACAAAAATGTTCCCCTAATAGAAAGCTTTAAAATGATATATAGGTTTGTTGTTACGGAAATCGACTGTGAGTAAATGTAACAAGTTTCGCAAAACCGTCACCTCAACAAACGTACCCAAGAGGCATATTCTCAGCTATGCCACAGATCTGTAACTCATGCCACAGAGCTGTGACGCAAATCCCAAGCTTAGTAGATCCTTGGTACCTTAAGATAAAACGCATGATTCTGAGAAACGTCTGACACCTGTGTGGTATGCATGTAAAGCATCTCCTTACAAGTGATGCACCTCAACAAAGGTATCGATGAGGCATCTTCTCACGCATGCCACAGGTCTGACAAAAAACCAACCATTCTTCATGTAGGCTTTTGGCTAGCTTCAAGACAATACCACGTATCACCACTAAAAACAGAATAATTGCAAAGACACCAAAGAAATTAACAACTCTATAGCTCTAAAATGATGTTCAAGTTGACTTCTTAATGACGAGTGTCGGTGAGATGCAAGAGTTTTTGGAAAGGGTCTATTTGAACGAAAAAATGTTCATTTCCCCTCGTTAGTGAGTTTTGAACGTCCATAGACGTCTAACGGTAAAGGGTTTAGACTTACACTTAAACTTCAGTTGCCCTCGTTTATGTTCAGTTCCCTTCGTTGATGTTTAGTTGGCCCTGTACGTTGAATTGCCCTCGTTAAAATGCTGGGGAGGTATGCGTTAGACTCTTTGGAAGTGAAGGAAATCACGTGATGTCTTGCTTGAATAGTAGTTATAACATGGAGCTTACTGTGATTAAAATGCAAAGGTTTTCATTTATGTTTAGATGATTTATAGCTTTTTATTAAAAAGTGAGACTTAGAAAATTTTTGACAAAGTTGAGTTCAGCCCCAGATGAGGGCATTTCAGACCCTTCTGTAATGTTCATTTCCCCTCGGTGACTGTTCAGTTCCCCTCGATGAGGGCATTTCAGACCCTTCTGTAATGTTCATTTCCCCTCGGCAGTGTTCAGTTGCCCTCGGTGAGGGCAATTCAGACCCATTCTCTAATGTTCATTTCCCCTCGGCAGTGTTCAGTTCCCCTCGGTGAGGGCAATTCAGACCCATTCTGTAATGTTCATTTCCCCTCGGCAGTGTTCAGTTGCCCTCGGTGAGGGCAATTCAGACCCATTCTGTAATGTTCAGTTGCCCTCGGCAGTGTTCAGTTCCCCTCGGTGAGGGCAATTCAGACCCATTCTGTAATGTTCAGTTGCCCTCGGCAGTGTTCAGTTGCCCTCGGTGAGGGCAATTCAGACCCATTCTGTAATGTTCAGTTGCCCTCGTTTATGTACAGTTCCCCTCGTAAAAAGGCAACAACTAGAACTCTTTTGATTCTGCATTAAACGACTTCATTCTTCATACCAAAGTAGCTCCATGCCTTTTCTGTAGCTCACTAAAATTGCGAGTCAAAAACGCGACAAGATGAAGAGTTATAGCAATTTCCCTAAGAGCACCCCTTTTTATGTCCGCCATCTTGGATTTCTGGGCCAAGGGGATTACATGGCCATTTGGGCCAAAATTTTAAATTTATCCGACACTCCAGGTATAGATAAGATCAATTGTTCCGACTGCCAAGCCTCCTACATCGGTGAGACTGGCAGAAACCTCACAACAAGACTGACTGAACACAGACGGGCGACGAGGAAAGGTGATGTCAGCAATCACATTGCTGAACACCATCGACTTACCAACCACAACATTGACTGGGACTCTGCGCAATGCCTAACCTACAGCACTGACTATTTTCAACGACTGACTCTGGAAAGCTGGTTTACTAACTTAGAACAGACTCCCCTAAACAGATGTCAACAACTACCCGCCCCATACAAACGACTCATTCACGACATAAACATCACAAACGACCGAAAAAGAACAACCTAGCTTTACCGACAGACCGAAACAGACCAATCACGAACGACTTACGTCACTTGAGTCTTACAGCCAATAACATCACGGCAAAACCAACCGATCATTTCACACGAACTGGAATAAGAACATTCTACTGACAACAATCACTCACTTGATTCTGATGATGACTTCCGCACAGGTTGTCGAAACGTCAGTCACTGCCACCGACAACAGTCCTTCTCAGGACTACACTCACCCGGACGATCAGACTACACCTTCACATGTTACCCCCGGGTTCAAACCATTTACTGCACTCCAGGTATAGGTTTCATGATCCCCGAAACAAGTCCCTAGTGCTTTAAAAGTGGTTTTAAAGCATTAAAATGAGTCTTTCTCACTTACACCCCTTAGTCCATTTTTTATGTTTCGCTAGTCAATCTTTGAACAGCTGTAGCTTCTTTGTCCCTACATATCATGACTTTATATTCAATACCCAACTCGCTAGATTTCTTGTATATCACTGCACAAAATTTCAAGAAAATCTTATTGCAGGTTAAGACGTTAGAGCTGATCATAAAAGAGCAACTCCCTTTTTGGCCACCATATTGGATTCGTTGGCCAAGGGGTAGC
This sequence comes from Stylophora pistillata, assembly GCF_964205215.1. Taxonomy (NCBI): domain Eukaryota; kingdom Metazoa; phylum Cnidaria; class Anthozoa; order Scleractinia; family Pocilloporidae; genus Stylophora; species Stylophora pistillata. Next base: position 11,234 of record NC_142526.1, on the reverse strand, counting down.
ATGGGCATTTTGGTCGCAATTCTAAAGTTCTCTGAAACATGATGTAGACTTAACACAAAAATGTTCCCCTAATAGAAAGCTTTAAAATGATATATAGGTTTGTTGTTACGGAAATCGACTGTGAGTAAATGTAACAAGTTTCGCAAAACCGTCACCTCAACAAACGTACCCAAGAGGCATTTTCTAAGGTATGCCACAGATCTGTAACTCATGCCACAGAGCTGTGATGTAAATCCCAAGTTTAGTAGATCCTTGGTACCTTGGGATAAAACGCATGATTCTGAGAAACCTCTGACACCTGTGTAAAGCATCTCCTCTACATGTGATGCACCTCAACAAAGGTATCGATGAGGCATCTTCTCACGCATGCCACAGGTCTGACAAAAAACCAACCATTCTTCATGTAGGTTTTTGGCTAGCTTCGAGACAATACCACGTATCACCACTAAAAACAAAATAATTGCAAAGACACCAAAGAAATTAACAACTCTATAACTATAAAACTATGTTTGGCCGCGTGGTCATGCGTTTCGTGGAAGTGGCGCCCGTGAGTACAGGGCTTACCCCCTTCTTTTGCACAGCCTTTCACTCTCACGCATGCCACTCCTGCGCGCATGATTTCCCGGAGTTGAGCGTGTATTCCCAATGATCCCCTGGGTCCAGTGCACCTGGGATTCTATTTTGGCCGCGTTGTCATGCGTTTCGTGGAAGTGGCGCCCGTGAGTACAAGGCTCACCCCCTACTTTAGCACATGTGCCTTATAGTGCACAGCCTCTCACTCTCACGCACGCCACTCCGGTGGCCGTGATTTCCAGGAGTTGCACGTCCATGCCTTAGCTCCTCTGGGTCTATCTAGTGCACCTTGGATTCCATTTTGTCTGCGTTGTCATGCGTTTCGTGGAAGTGGCAGGCGTGAGTACAAGGCACACCCCCTTCTTTAGCACATGTGCCTCATAGTACACAGCCTCTCACTCTCACGCATGCCACTCCGGCGCCCGTGATTTTCCGGAGTTGCGCGTCTATTCCCGAGGTTCCCCTGGGTCTAGTGCACCTTGGATTCCATTTTGTCTGCGTTGTCATGCGTTTCGTGGAAGTGGCAGGCGTGAGTACAAGGCTCACTCCCTACTTTAGCACATGTGCCTTATAGTGCACAGCCTCTCATTCTAACGCATGCCACTCCGGTGACCCTGATTTCCAGGAGTTGTGCGTCTATTACCCAGCTCCCCTTGGTCTATATAGTGCACCTGGGATTCCATTTTGGCTGGGTTGTCATCCGTTTCGTCGAAGTGGCGCCCGTGAGTACAAGGCTGACCCCTTCTTATGCAGAGCTTCTCACTGTCACGCATGCCACTCCGGCGTCCGTGATCTCCTGGAGTTGCGCGTCTATTCCCGAGGTTGCCCTAGGTCTAGTGCACCTGGGATTCGATTTTGGCCGTGTTGTCATGGGTTTCGTGGAAGTGGCGCACGTGAGTACAAGGCTCACCCACTACTTTAGCAAATGTGCCTTATAGTGGACAGCCTCTTACTCTCACGCATACCACTCCGGTGCCCGTGATTTCCAGGAGTTGTGCGTCTATTCCCAACTCCCCTTGGTCTATCTAGTGCATCCGGGATTCCATTCTGGCCGCGTTGTCATGCGTTTTGTGGAAGTGGCATGCGTGAGTACAAGGCTCACCCTCTGATTTTGCAGAGCCTCTCTCTCTCACGCATGCCACTCCAGCGCCCATTATTTCCAGGAGTTGCGCGTCTACTACCTAACTCCCCTGGGTCTATCTAATGCACCTGGGATTCCATTTTGGCCGCGTTGTCGTGCGTTTCATGGAAGTGGCACGCGTGAGTACAAGGCTCACCCCCTCCTTTTTCACAGCCTCTCTGTCTCACGCATGCCACCCCGGCGCCCGTGATTTCCAAGAGTTGCGCGTTGAAGCGTATTCAACGAGGGAAAAGGTTTCAATATATTTACAACTTACGAGCACATGGCATTGCTTGACAACCTCACACAAATATAGGGGGAGACTGGAACCAATACTACTCAGTCTCTACAAATACACCACATCTCCCCCTTTCTTGGACCGAACTACAACGGAAATAACAACAAAGAACGGGGTCCGGAAATAACAACAAGGAACGGAGTCCGAGAACATAGTTCAAACAGTCCATGTAAAAACTCCAACATTAACTAGGAATGTCTGGTGACAACAGTTAAATGTACGGAAGTCCCAGCATTACTTCAGATAGATTCTATTAGTCTATCCGGAGCTCTTCGCCCCCTGGAAGATCGGCGAAACGGGGTGGGGGCCGCTTCCACGGACTGGGGAGGAGCCGTCGCTGGTGCCTCCGCTGTTACTGCCGGTGTTACGTCCTGCTTTTGATCCTGAGCTGAATCTGTTTCAGCTGATACACCTTCTTGTGCATCAGGTTGTACCTGGGGTTGTCCGGAAATATCCGACCTGACCGGAATAGCCCATGGAACCTCCAAGGACTGGTCCTGATACTCTCTCTCTCCGCCTGGTTCTAATGCCGACCTGCCCATGCCGTCCCGTCTCACGTGATCGACGTGACGTTTCCACACTCTGCCGTCATTTAATACTATTATGTACGACTTGGGTCCACTTCGCTCAGCTATCGAACCTTGCCACCAGGTGTCCTCTTTTCTGAGGTCTTTCACTGAAACTCTGTCCCCGGGGTAAAATTCTCTGAACTTGGCATGTTCGTCGTGCGTGGCCTTCTGCTTTGCTTGGGAATCCATGACCTTCTCTTCTAAGTTTGGGCGGAGAAGAGTTAGCCGCGTTCGTAGTTCGCGACACAGGAACAGGCTAGTGGGTGTTCTGCCAGTCGTGGGGTGTCTTAATGACCGATAGGATAAGAGGAAGTTCGCAATACGTTGCTGAATGGAAAGTTTGCTGCCCTTGCAAGCCTTTAGGTGGTTCTTGAACGATTGCACCATACGCTCCGCTAACCCATTGCTCACTGCGTGATAAGGTGCTACCCGTACGTGTTTCACACCGTTCACTTTTAGGAAATGAGCAAAGTCTTCACTGCGAAACTGCGGCCCGTTATCGCTAACGCAGTGAATAGGTATTCCGTATCTGGCAAATAGTTCCTGTAAGATTGCGATTGTCGCTCTTGCTGTCGTGTTTTGAGGCATGTAGAAAATCTCGGGCCAACGAGAATGCGCGTCAACAACAATGAGATAATGTTTCTTTTCGTACTCAGCATGCTGTCTGCATGTACCTCAGGCATGCCACTCCGCCGCCTGTTATTTTCAGGAGCTACGTGTCTATTAGCCAACTCCCCTGGGTCTAACTAGTGCACCTGGGATTCCATTTTGGCCGCGTTCTCATGTGTTTCGTGGAAGTGGCACGCGTGAGTACAAGGGTCACCCCCTTCTTTCGCACAGCCTCTTACTCTCATGCATGTCACTCCGGCGCCCGTGATTTCCCGGAGTTGCACGTCTTTTCCCCAATTCCCCTGGGTCTAGTGCACTTGGGATTCCATTTTGGCTGCGTTGTCATTCGTTTCCTGGAAGTGGCAGGCGTGAATACAAGTCTCACCTTCTTCTTTAGGACATGTGCCTCGTAGTGCACAGCCGCTCACTCTCACGCACGCCACTCCGGCGCCTCTAACTTCCAGGAGATGCGCGTGTACTTCCCAACTCCCCTGGGTCTATCTAGTGCACCTGGGATTCCATTTTCGCCGCGTTCTCATGTGTTTTGTGGAAATGGCACGCGTGAGTACAAGGGTCACCCCCTTCTTTTGCAGAGCCTCTCACTCTCACGCATGCCACTCCAGCGCCCGTGATTTTCCGGAGTTGCACGTCTATTCCCCAATTCCCCTGGGTCTAGTGCACTTAGGATTCCATCTTGGCTGCGTTGTCATGCGTTTCGCGGAAGTGGTAGGCGTGAGTACAAGGCTCAACCCCTTCCTTAGCACATATGCCTCATAGTGCACCCCATTTAGTGTCCGCCATCTTGGATTTTTAGGCCAAGGGGTAGCATGGCCATTTTGGTCAAGGTTTTAAATTTCCCTAAAACTCCCGCTATAGATTCATTGTTGACCCGAACTCCCATCATGTTGACCCGGACTCCTAAGATGTTGACCCGGACTCCTTAGATGTTGACCCGGACTCCCTATGTTGACCCAGACTTTTTTGATGTTGACCCGGACTCCTTCGATGTTGAACCGGACGCCCTCGATGTTGACCCGGACTCTCTATGGCTTTGACTATGTCTATTGTTCTATTCTTAGTCATAGTCATATCTATAGTCAGAGTGTCAATCATAGTCATAGTCATAGCCAAAGTTTTGTCATAGTCAATATCTAAGTCATAGACATACTCATTTCAAATTTATGTATTAGCTATGACTTAGATAATGACTATGACGATAATATGGTTGAGATGATGGCTATGACTATGGTTATGACTTTCACTATGACTATAACTATGAGTAATACTACGACTATAGATATGACTATGACCAAGGGTTCGGCCATAGCCATAGTCATAGTGGTACTCATGGTCAAAGGAATAATCATAGGTATGGTCCTAGTCATAGTCATAGCCGTAGTCAGAGTCATAGTGATAGTCCTAGTCCTAGTCGTAGTCATAGTCATAGTCATAGTCATAGTGTTAGTCAGAGTCAGAGTCAGAGTCATAGTCATAGTCAGTGTCATAGTCATATTTCTAGTGAGAATCATAGTCATAGTCCTAGTAATTGTCATAGTCATAGTCTTAGTCAGAGTCCTAGTCAGAGTCCTACTCCTAGTAATAGTCAGTCATAGTCTTAGTGATAGTCGTAGTCATAGTCATGCTCATAGTCCTAGTCAGAGTCAGAGTCAGTCATGGTCATAGTCATAGTCCTTGTCAGAGTCCTGGTCATAGTCAATGTCATACTCATAGTCATAGTCCTAGTCATAGACACAGTCTATGACTATGACTATGACTATGTCTATGACTAGGACTATGACTCTGACTATGACTTTATGACTATGACTATAACTATGACTCTGACTATGACTCTTACTATGACTATGACTATGACTATGTCTATGGCTAGGACTAGGACTGCGACTATGACTATGACTATGTCTATGTCTATGACTAGGACTATGACTATGACTATGACTAGGACTATGACTATGACTACGACTATGAGTATGACTAGGACCATACCTATGATTATTCCTTTGACCATGAGTATTACTGTGACTGTGGCTCTGGCCGAACCTTGGTTATAGTCATATCTATAGTCATAGTATTACTCATAGTTATAGTCATAGTGAAAGTCATAACCATAGTCATAGCCATCATCTCAACCATATTATCTTCATAGTCATTATCTAAGTGACTATGGCTATGACTATGACTATGATTGATACTCTGACTATAGATATGACTGTGACTAAGAATAGAACAATAGACATAGTCAAAGCAATAGTACAAGTCATAGTTAGACATAGTCCTAGTCTAAGTTTTGGTAGTTTCTACAACAGATAATGATATAAGTCGTTAAGTGAAATTAGCGCCTAAAATACTTGATCAAATCTAAGAATATTTACACAGGATATAGATATGTAGACAATAAACATCGCGTGAAAATCTTACGCAACTCTATGAAGCCGTTTTAGAGATATCGCACCTAGAAGACATAGCGAGTCCGGGTCAACATCGAAGGTGTCAGGGTCAACATCGAAGGAGTCCGGGTCAACATAGGGAGTCCGGGTCAACATCGAGGGAGTCTGGGTCAACATAGGGAGTCTGGGTCAACGTCGAGGGAGGCCAGGTCAACATAGGGAGTCCGGGTCAACAACAAAGGAGTCCGGGTCAACATAGGGAGTCCGGGTCAACATCCAGGGAGCCCAGGTCAACATAGGGAGTCCGGGTCAACAACGAAGGAGTTCGGGTCAACGTCAAGGGAGTCCGGGTCAACATCGAGGGAGTCCGGGTCAACAACGAAGGAGTCCGGGTCAACATCGAGGGAGTCCGGGTCAACATCGAGGGAGGCCGGGTCAACATAGGGAGTCCGGGTCAACAACAAAGGAGTCCGGGTCAACATCAAGGGAGTCCGGGTCAAAATCGAGGGAGTCCGGGTCAACATCGAAGGAGTCGGGGTCAACATCAAAGGAGTCCGGTCAACATCGAAGGAGTCCGGGTCAACTTAAAGGGAGTCCAGGTCAACAATGAATCTATAGCAGGAGTTTTGCGGAAATTTAAAATTTTGACCAAAGTGGCCATGCTACCCCTTGGCCTAAAAATCCAAGATGGCGGACACTAAAAGGGGTGACCTCTTGGGAAGTGCTATAACTACCGATTTTCTCACGCTGTTGACTTGACATTTCTCTGAGATATAGACATGGCATGGATCTAGTTTGGTATGAGGTTTCACGTAATTAGCTTCAAGTAAAACGCGCCGAGGAGGCATCTTCTCACCCCTGCCAAAGATCTGAAACGTGGGCCAAGCAGCTAAAACTCCATGAGCGCGTGAAGCAGTCCCATGGGTACCTACGCGCGAAAAGTGCACGTCCCAGATGAAAGGGCACGGCCGAGTGGCATGCCTGCAAAGTCCGAGAAAACGCGCCGAGGAGGCATGTTCTAACCCCTGCCAAAGATCTGAAACGTGGGCCAAGCAGCTGAAACTCCATGACCGCGTGAAGAAATCCCATGGATACCTAGGCGCGCAAAGTGCGCGTCTCAGACAAAGGGCACGGCCGAGTGGCATGCCTGCAAAGTCCGAGAAAACGCGCCGAGGATGCATGTCCTCACCCCTGCCAAAGATCTGAAACGTGGGCCAACCACCTGAAACTCCATGGGCGCGTAAAGCGGTCCCATGGGTACCTAGGCGCGCAAAGCGCGCGTCTAAGACAAAGGGCACGGCCGAGTGGCATGCCTGCAAAGTCCGAGAAGACGCGCCGAGGAGGCATGTTCTCACCCAGGCCAAGGATCTGAAACGTAGGCCAAGCAGCTGAAACTCCATGGGCGCGTTAAGCAGTCGCATGGGTACCAATGCGCGCAAAGCGCGCGTCTCAGACAAAGGGCACGGCCGAGTGGCATGCCTGCAAAGTCCGAGAAGACGAGCCAAGGAGGCATGTTCTCACCCCTGCCAAAGATCTGAAACGTGGGCCAAACACCTGAAACTCCATAGGCGCGAGAAGCGGTGCCATGGATACCTAGGCACGCAAAGCGCGCGTCTCAGACAAAGGGCACGGCCGAATGGCATATCTGCAAAGTCCGAGAAAACGCGCAAAGGAGACATAATCTAACCCATGCCAAAGATCTGAAACGTGGGCCAAGCAGCTGAAACTCCAATGCGCGTGAAGCGGTCCCATGGGTTCCTAGGCGCGCAAAGCACGCGTCTCAGACAAAGGGTACGGCCGAGTGGTATGCATCCAAAGTCCGAGAAAACGCGTTGAGGAGGCATGTTCTCAACCCTGCCAAGGATCTGAAAGGTGCGCAAAGCAACTGAAACTCCATCAGCCCGTAGATCAGTCCCATGGGTACCTAGGCGCGCAAGTTGCGCGTCTCAGACAAAGGGCAGGGCCGAGTGGCATGCCTGCAAAGTCCAAGGAAGCGCGCCGAGGAGGCATCTTCTCACCCCTGCCAAAGATCTGAAACGTGGGCCAGGCAGCTGAAACTCCATGAGCGCGTGAAGCAGTCCCATGGGTACCTAGGCGCGCAAAGTGCGCGTCTCAGATAAAAGGGAACGGCCGAGTGGCATGCCTGCAAAGTCCGAGAGGACGCGCCGAGGAGGCATGTTCTCACCCCTGCCAAAGATCTGAAACGTCGGCCAAGCAGCTGAAACTCCATAAGCGCGTGAAGCAGTCGCATGGATACCTAGTCGCGCAAAGTGCGCATCTCAGACAAAGGGCACGGCCGAGTGGCATGCCTGCAAAATCCGAGAAAACGCGACGAGGAGGCATGTTCTCAACCCCGCCAAAGATCTGAAACGTGGGCCAAGCACCTGATACTCCATGGGCGCGTGAAGCGGTCCCATGGGTACCTAGGCGCGAAGAACGCGCGTCTCAGACAAAAGGCACGGCCGAGTGGCATGCCTACAAAGTCCGAGAAAACGCGACGAGGAGGCATGTTCTCACCCCTGCCAAAGATCTGGAACGAGGACCAAGCACCTGAGAATCCATGGGCGCTTGTAGCAGTCCCATGGGTACCTAGGCGTTCAAAGCGCGCGTCTCAGAGAGAGGGCATGGCCGAGTGGCATGCCTGCAAAGTCCGAGAAAACGCACCGAGGAGGCATGCTCTCACCCCTGCCAACGATCTGAAACATGGGCCAAGAAGCTGAAACTCCATGAGCGCGTGAAGCAGTCGCATGAGTACCTAGGCGCGTGAAGTGGGCGTCTCAGACAAAGGGCACGGCCGAGTGGCATGCCTGCAAAGTCCGAGAAAACGCGACGAGGAGGCATGTTCTCACCCCTGCCAAGGATCTGACAGGTGGGCCAAGCAACTGAAAATCCATGAGCCTGTAGACCAGTCCCATGGGTACCTAGGCACGCAAAGTGCGCGTCTCAGACAAAAGACACGGCCGAGTGGCATGCCTGCAAAGTCCAAGTAAACGCGCCGAGGAGGCATGTTCTCACCCCTGCCAAAGATCTGAAACGTAAGCCAAGCAGCTAAAAATACATAAGTGCATGAACCAGTCCCATGGGTACCTAGGCGCGCAAAGTGCGCGTCTCAGACAAAGGGCACGGCCAAGTGGCATGCCTGCAAAGTCCGAGAAAACCCGCCAAGGAGGCATGTTCTCACCCCTTCCAAAGATCTGAAACGTGCGCCAGGCAGCTGAAACTCCATGAGCGCGTGAAACAGTCCCGTGGGTACTTAGGCGCGCAAAGTGCGCGTCTCAGGGAAAGGGCGCGGCCGAGTGCAATGCCTGCAAAGTCCGAGAAAACGCGCCGAGGAGGCATGTTCGCACCCCTGCCAAAGATCTGAAACGTAAGCGAAGCAGCTGAAACTCCATGAGCGCATCATGCGGTTCCATGGGTACCTACGCGCGCAAAGTGCGCGTCTCATACAAAAAGCACGGTCGAGTGGCCTGCCTGCAAAGTCCGAGAAAACGCGCCAAGGAGGCACGTTCTCACCCCTGCAAAAGACCTGAAACGTGGGCCAAGCAGCTAAAACTCCTTAGGCGCGTGAAACAGTCCCATGGATACTAAGGTGCGCAAAGTGCGCGTCCCAGACAAAGGGCACGGCCGAGTGGCATGCTTGCAAAGTCCGAGAAAACGCGCCGAGGAGGCATGTTCTCACCCCTGCCACATATCTGAAACGTAAGCCAAGAGGCTGAAACTCCATAGACGCGTGAAGTGGTCCCATGGGTACCTAGGCGCGCACAGCGCACGTCTCAGACAAAGGTCACGGCCGAGTGGCATGCCTGCAAAGTCCGAGAAAACGCGCCGAGGAGGCATGTTCTCACCCCTGCCAAAGATCTGAAACGTCGGCCAAGCAGCTGAAACTCCATCAGCCACTAGACAAGTCCCATAGGTACCTAGGCGGACAAAATGCGCGTCTCCAACAAAGAGCAGAGCCGAATGGCATCCCTGCAAAGTCCGAGAAAACGCGCCAAGGAGGCATGTTCTCACCCCTGCCGAAGATCTGAAATGTGGGCCAAGCAGCTCAAACTCCATGAGCGCGTGAAGCAGTCACATGGGTACCTAGGCGCGCAAAGTGCGCGTCTCAAACAAAGGGCACGGCCGAGTGGCATGCTTGCAAAGTCCGAGAAAACGCGCCGAGGAGGCACGTTCTCACCCCTGCCAAAGATCTGAAACGTGGGCCAAGCAGCTGAAACTCCTTGAGCCTACTGATCAGTCCAATGGGTACCTAGTTGTGCAAAGTGCGCGTCTCAGACAAAGGGCACGGCCGAGTGGCATGCCTGCAAAGTCCGAGAAAACGCGCCGAGGAGGCATGTTCTCACCCCTGCCAAAGATCTGAAACGTGGGCCAAGCCGGTGAAACTCCATGAGCGCGTGAAGCAGTCCCATGGGTACCTAGGCGCGTAAAGTCTGCGTCTCAGACAAAGGGCACAATCGAGTGGCATGCCTGCAAAGTCCGACAAAACTCATCGAGGAGGCATGTTCTCACCCCTGCCAAAGATCTGAAACGTGGGCAAAGCAGCTGAAACTCCATGCGCGCGTGAAGCGGTCCCATGGGTTCCTAGGCGCGCAAACTGCGCGTCTCAGACAAAGGGCACGGCCGAGTGGCATGCCTGCAAAGTCCGAGAAAACGCGTTGAGGAGGCATGTTCTCAACCCTGCCAAGGATCTGAAAGGTGTGCCAAGCAAGTGAAACTCCAACAGCCCGTAGGTCAGTCCCATGGGTACCTAGGCGCGCAAATTGCGCGTCTCATACAAAGTGCACGGCCGAGTGGCATGCCTGCAAAGTCCAAGGAAACGCGCCGAGGAGGCATCTTCTCACCCCTGCCAAAGATCTGAAACGTGGGCCAGGCAGCTGAAACTCCATGAGCGCGTGAAGCAGTCCCATGGGTACCTAGGCGCGCAAAGTGCGCGTCTCAGATAAAGGGGAACGGCCGAGTGGCATGCCTGCAAAGTCCGAGACGACGCGCCGAGGAGGCATGTTCTCACCCCTGCCAAAGATCTGAAACGTGGGCAAAGCAGCTGAAACTCCATGAGCGCGTGAAGCAGTCGCATGGATACCTAGGGGCGCAAAGTGCGCATCTCAGACAAAGGGCACGGCCGAGTGGCATGCCTGCAAAGTCCGAGAAAACGCGACGAGGAGGCATGTTCTCAACCCTGCCAAAGATCTGAAACGTGGGCCAAGCACCTGAAACTCCATGGGCGCGTGAAGCGGTGCCATGGGTACCTAGGCGCTCAAAGCGCGCGTCTCAGACAAAAGGCACGGCCGAGTGGCATGCCTGCAAAGTCCGAGAAAACGCGACGAGGAGGCGTGTTCTCACCTCTGCCAATGATCTGAAACGAGGACCAAGCACCTGAAACTCCATGGGCGCTTGAAGCGGTCCCATCGGTACCTAGGCGTTCAAAGCGCGTGTCTCAGACAGAGGGCACGGCCGAGTGGCATGCCTGGAAAGTCCGAGAAAACGCACCGAGGAGGCATGCTCTCACCCCTGCCAACGATCTGAAACATGGGCCAAGAAGCTGAGACTCCATGGGCGCGTGAAGCAGTCGCATGGGTACCTAGGCGCGTGAAGTGGGCGTCTCAGACAAAGGGCACGGCCGAGTGGCATGCCTGCAAAGTCCGAGAAAACGCGACGAGGAG